>NC_043965.1:1612619-1768228 GCF_902148855.1 Sphaeramia orbicularis | reverse complement strand
TTAGTCCAGTATTTGACAGGTTTTAGTCCAGTATTGAACAGGTTTAGTCCAGTTTGAACAGTTTAGTCCAGTATTGAACAGTTTTTAGTCCAGTATTTGAACAGGTTTTAGTCCAGTATTTGAACAGGTTTTAGTCCAGTATTTGAACAGGTTTTAGTCCAGTATTTGAACAGGTTTAGTCCAGTATTGAACAGTTTTTAGTCCAGTATTTGAACAGTTTTTAGTCCAGTATTTGAAAGTTTTAGTCCAGTATTTGAACAGGTTTTAGTCCAGTATTTGAACAGGTTTTTAGCAGTATTTGAACAGGTTTAGTCCAGTATTGAACGTTTTAGTCCAGTATGAACAGTTTTTAGTCCAGTATTGAACAGGTTTTAGTCCAGTATTTGAACAGTTTTAGTCAGTATTGAACAGTTTTAGTCCAGTATTTGAACAGTTTTAGTCCAGTATTGAACAGTTTTAGTCCAGTATTTGAACAGGTTTTAGTCCAGTATTTGAACGGTTTTAGTCCAGTATTTGAACAGGTTTTAGTCCAGTATTTGAACAGGTTTTAGTCCAGTATTTTAACAGGTTTTAGTCCAGTATTTGAACAGGTTTTAGTCCAGTATTTGAACAGTTTTTAGTCCAGTATTTGAACAGTTTTAGTCCAGTATTTGAACAGTTTTTAGTCCAGTATTTGAACAGTTTTAGTCCAGTATTTGAACAGGTTTTAGTCCAGTATTTGAACAGGTTTTAGCCAGTATTTTAACAGGTTTTAGTCCAGTATTTGAACAGTTTTAGTCCAGTATTTGAACGGTTTTAGTCCAGTATTTGAACAGTTTTTAGTCCAGTATTTGAACAGGTTTTAGTCCAGTATTTGAACAGGTTTTAGTCAGTATTTAAGTTTTAGTCCAGTATTTGAACAGTTTTTAGTCCAGTATTGAACAGGTTTTAGTCCAGTATTTGAAACAGGTTTTTAGTCCAGTATTGAACAGGTTTTAGTCCAGTATTTGAACAGTTTTAGTCCAGTATTTGAACAGGTTTTAGTCCAGTATTTGAACAGGTTTTAGTCCAGTATTGAACAGGTTTTAGTCCAGTATTTGACAGGTTTTAGTCCAGTATTTGAACAGTTTTAGTCCAGTATTTGAACAGTTTTTAGTCCAGTATTTGAACAGTTTTTAGTCCAGTATTTGAACAGGTTTTAGTCCAGTATTTGAACAGGTTTTAGTCCAGTATTTGAACAGGTTTTAGTCCAGTATTTGAACAGGTTTTAGTCCAGTATTGAACAGTTTTTAGTCCAGTATTTGAACAGTTTTAGTCCAGTATTTGAACAGTTTTTAGTCCAGTATTTGAACAGTTTTAGTCCAGTATTTGAACAGGTTTTAGTCCAGTATTTGAACAGTTTTAGTCCAGTATTTGAACAGTTTTAGTCCAGTATTTGAACAGTTTTTAGTCCGTATTTGAACAGGTTTTAGTCCAGTATATTGAACAGTTTTTAGTCCAGTATTTGAACAGGTTTAGTCCAGTATTTGAACAGTTTTTAGTCCAGTATTTGAACGTTTTAGTCCAGTATTTGAACAGGTTTTAGTCCAGTATTGAACAGGTTTTAGTCAGTATTTGAACAGTTTTTAGTCCAGTATTTGAACAGTTTTTAGCCAGTATTTGAACAGGTTTTAGTCCAGTATTTGAACAGTTTTTAGTCCAGTATTTGAACAGTTTTTAGTCCAGTATTTGAACAGTTTTTTAGTCCAGTATTTGAAAAGGTTTTAGTCCAGTATTTGAACAGTTTTAGAACAAACATGCAGTGACCACTCTAAGTCCTTCACTGAGCCCATTTACATGACATTAAAGTCCAATAACTGTATTCATCAGAATAATAATCAGATCTGATGCGTTTACATGCACTTAAGAAATATCAAAAACCCTGGTTTAGACGTTTTAGTCATGATTGGGTTTCTTTTACAGTTCAGACGTACATATATGACGGTAGAATCAAACTTCCTGTTATTGTCTTTAACTCATGTTTAACTATATTCCGTCTGTTTTCTATGATTTCTTTTTCTCCTACATGTTCAGATGTAACAGAACTAAATAAATCAGATGAACTTTTAACGTTTGTATAAACAAACTAATGATATAAAGTTCATGTTGTACTATTATAATAATGTACTGGATCACAGATGACAGAGTATTTACAGGGTGTTAATGAGGACATATTTATGACTATTTAAGATATTTGTCAAGGCGTCTTTGGTCAAATTTCAGACGTTCCATTCACTAAATATCAGTCATAGTTATTATACAACAACATGGACAAAAAATACACAAAATATAGAACCAATACACTACAATACCCTAAAGTTCAAAAGATATATTAAATACACAAAAAAAACTAGAATATACAAACAATATGCAAAAATTTACTAAAATATGCTAAAATACACAAAACATCACTAAAATACAACACTGAAAATACACTGAAATATACAAAAAGGTACAAACAATATGCTGAACAAAACAAACAATATGCTGAAATACACAAAACATACACTAAAATATACAAATAATATGCAAATACACTAAAATGCACAAAAAATATACAAACAATATGCACAAATGCATTAAATATGTTAAAATACTCAAATATACTCTAAGATGTGCAAAACGTACACAAAATATACACTAAAATATACAAAAATGTACAAACAATATGCAAAAATACACTAAATACACTTAAATACATAAAACATACATTACATTATATAAACAATATACAAAATACACTAAAATGTACAAAAAAAAACACTTAAATACACAAAAATATACAAACAATATGCAAAAATACACTAACGTACGCAAAAATGCTCAAATATACAAAAGCTATGCTAAACTCAGTGTGGATGTGAACGGGGTCAGTATCATTTCTGTTCCACTCATAACTTGCATCATGTTCACACAGTGAACGCAAACATAGTCACATGTTTACAGAAGCCACACCCACAATACGCCCACAGAAACAACATTAACCCTAAACTCTTTACAAACGCTCTCAGTCTTTTATCCGTTGACTTTACGTTTGTTTCCTTCAGGGGTTCAGACGGGATCATGTGTGAGGTTCGACGTGTTGAAGAAAACCTGTGAAGTTTCGGCCTGGTGTCCGATAGAAGCCAAAACCAACCCTCCGAGGTACGAGTGGACGCTATTATCGGATCATTTTCAGTAAAATGTTAAAGTGTTGTTTTGTTTTTTAGCTTAAAGGATGAGTTTCGGTTCAGAGTCAAAGTTGGAGAAACCAGACGGTTGTGGATTCAAATGACAGATAGACAGACAGGTATATGATGGACAGACAGGTATATGATGGAGAGACAGGTATATGAGGACAGACAGGTATATAAGGACAGACAGGTATATGATGGAGAGACAGGTATATGAAGGAGAGACAGGTATATGAAGGAGAGACAGGTATATGATGGAGAGACGGTATATGATGGACAGACAGGTATATGAAGGAGAGACAGGTATATGAAGGACAGACAGGTATGATGGAGAGACAGGTATATGATGGACCAGACAGGTATATGAAGGACAGACAGGTATATGAAGGACAGGACAGGTATATGAAGGAGAGACAGGTATGAAGGAGAGACAGGTATATGATGGAGAGACAGGTATATGATGGAGAGACAGGTATATGAAGGACAGACAGGTATATGATGGACAGACAGGTATATGAAGGACAGACAGGTATATGAAAGACAGACAGGTATATGATGGACAGACAGGTATATGATGGACAGACAGGTATATGAAGGACAGACAGGTATATGAAGGACAGACAGGTATATGAAGGACAGATGGATGAAGGGTTCAGTGTGTTTTGTTCCAGACCTGCTCTGTGGCGGCCGCTGAAAACTTCACCATCCTCATCACAAAAACAACATACGCTTTCCCGCCTTCAACTAAATCAGGTGACACTTCAGTCAGCCAATCAGAAGGTTTTACACCAAACACCAGTTTAAGACTTTTGTAGAACAGGAATGGAGTTTAGTAATGTATGTCTGTGTGTCTGTCTGTCGGTCTGTCTGTCCAATCTGTCTGTCTTTCTCTGTCTCTGTCTCTCTCTCTGTCTCTGTTCTCTATCTCTGTCTCGCTCTCTCTTCTGCTGTCTGTCTGTCTGTCTGTCTCTCTCTGTCTCTCTGTCTCTCTCTCTCTCTCTGTCTGTCTGTCTGTCTGTCTCTCCTCTCTGTCGGCTCTCTGTCTCTCTTCGTCTGCTCTATCTCTCTGTCATCTCTCTGTCTGTCTCTCTCTTCTGTCTCTCTCTCTCTCTCTGTCTCTCTTCTGTCTCTGCTCTCTGTCTCTTCTCTCTATTGTCTCTCGTATGTCTATCTCTCTGTCTGTCTCTCTGTCTGGTATCTCTCTGTCTCTCTCTCTCTGTTGTTTTCTGTCTGTCTCTCTCTGTCTCTCTCTCTTGTCTCTGTCTGTCTGTCTGCTCTCGCTCTGTATCTCTGTCTGTTCTCTCTATCTCTCTGTCTCTATCTGTCTGTCTCTCTCTCTCTGTCTCTCTATGTCTGTCTCTCTGTCTGTATCTCTCTCTGTCTGTCTCTCTTCTCTGTGTGTCTGCCTCTCTCTCTCTCTGTCTCTCTCTCTCTGCTGTCTCTCTCTGTCTGTCTCTCTCTCTGTTGTCTCTCTTGTCTGTCTATCTCGTTCTCTCTATCTCTGTATGTCTCTCTCTGTCTCTATCTCTCTCTGTCTCTCTCTCTCTGTCTGTCTCTATCTATTCTTCTGGTCTCTGTATCTCTATCTCTGTCTGCTGTCCTCTCTGTCTCTCTCTCTCTGTCTGTCTCTCTCTGTCTCTCTCTCTCTCTCTCTGTGTCTCTCTCTCTGTCTGTCTCTCTCTCTCTCTCTCTCTGTGTCTCTGTCTCTCTCTCTCTGTCTGTCTCTCTCTCTCTGTCTGTCTCTGTCTGTCTGTCTCTCTGTCTGTCTCTATCTGTCTGTCTCTGTCTGTCTCTCTCTCTCTGTCTCTCTCTCTGTCTGTCTCTGTCTTGTCTCTCTCTCTGGTCTCTGTCTCTCTGTCTGTCTCTCTCTCTGTCTGTCCCTCTGTCTGTCTCTCTGTCTGTCTACTCTCTCTCTGTCTGTCTCTCTGTCTGTCCCTCTGTCTGTCTCTCTCTCTGTCTGTCTCTCTTCTCTGTCTGTCTCTCTGTCTGTCTCTCTCTCTCTGTCTCTCTCTCTCTGTCTGTCTCTCTCTCTCTGTCTGTCTCTCTGTCTGTCTCTCTCTCTGTCTCTCTCTCTGTCTGTCTCTCTGTCTGTCTCTCTCTCTCTGTCTCTCTGTCTGTCTCTCTCTCTCTGTCTGTCTCTCTCTCTCTGTCTGTCTCTTTTCAGTCATTGAACTCAAACCCTTCAGTCTTGCTCCAGTTTAAACAGTTGTTAAACTCCCCAGTATTCCCAGTATTCCCAGTATTCCCAGTATTCTCAGTATTCATCAGATCAAACCTAAATGTGTTTTGTTCCACATCTGTGTTCCAGTCCATTCTCACACCTCCAGGTGATGTGACTTCTGGTTGCTATGGTAACATCTGTAATATTTGTTTATCATTAGTCATTCCTTTGTGTTGGTCGTAGTGCTTTAGAGCTGGAGTTTGCATCATGAGTGCGTGGGGCTGAAGAGTCTAAGTTACAGATTCACTAAACGGCTTCTGTGTAGAAAACAAACTCAGATAAAATAGATGTGGTTACATTTCTGGAAAAGTAGAATAAAGTTCAGATTTTTGATGCATTTTTAAACCAGATAAAGGGGCGGGTTTGTTGTACCTGACAACCACTTGTTTTTCATTGACTTCATCTGAGTTTAACTTTAATAAAAGCACTGATGGTTTGACTTTATTTTCCATAGATTCACTCGTTTTAGTTGATTTTGTTCCCGTTAGTTGCAGTTTTTTCTTCCTTAATCACGTTTTTCTTCCACTAGTTTCTGGATATTTTGGTGTTTTTTCAGGAGGAACATCCTGCCTCAGATGAACGACGCCTACCTGAGGAGCTGCACCAGGAAAAGTGACCCCCTGTGTCCGATTATTCAGACTGGGAGACATGGTGGACGAGGCCGGGGAGTCCTTCAGCCAGATGGCAATAGAGGTAGGTTTATTACACCCCCCCCCCACCCCCCCGCCGCTCCAGTTTTGAGTGTTTGATGTCGTCTGTCTCAGATCAGATAAACCTCATGAACATCCTAAATGAACCTGCAGAAGCTGATCTCAGAACAGTTTTCCACTCAGCAGTTGAATGTTTGTCACTCGTTGCCCATTGCCCAGTTTCTCTTCCTCTTTACTCGGTGATAGTTTCAGATGTGAAATGAGTTCGACTTCGGTGAAGCTGAAATGAAACGACTGTCGCAACCAACACAGGAAATGATTTTAACAATGAACTAAAGATGAACTGTAAACACAGAACGAAAAAAACACCGAATATTTACAGATGATACTTAGTTTTATACACAATAAAATAGTTTTAGAAGAAAGTGGAACACAGGTACAGATGTACGATCATATAGAATAGAATAGAATAGAATAGAATAGAACAGCCTTTATGTCAGTGTGTGTTCAGTGAAATTAGGAGTACCATCAATAAAGCACAAATGCATATGAAAATAAGAAACAGAGCAAATATGAAATCACAAAAAACAAATAAGAAAATAAACTAGAAAATTTAACAAAAGTAAAATAAGAATAGAACTAAACGTAGAACAAAATAAAAATAGACATAAATATGAACAGACCCAATATTAACAGTATGTACGTGGATGTAAATAGTGTGTGTGTTGAATAAACATTGAATAAATATTTCACTGTTGTTGCAAAAACACAGGATTAACATCATTCACATGATAAAATAAACTCAGTATAACGACTCTGTCCTGCCCCTTAAATGCATCATGTAGTCCCTTAAACGCATCATGTAGTCCCTTAAACGCATCATGTAGTCCCTTAAATGCATCATGTAGTCCCTTAAATGCATCATGTAGTCCCTTAAACGCATGATGTAGTCCCTTAAACGCATGATGTCTTCCCTTAAACGCATGATGTAGTCCCTTAAACGCATGATGTAGTCCCTCAAACGCATGATGTAGTCCCTTAAACGCATCATGTAGTCCCTTAAACGCATCATGTAGTCCCTTAAATGCATCATGTAGTCCCTTAAATGCATCATGTAGTCCCTTAAACGCATCATGTAGTCCCTTAAACGCATCATGTAGTCCCTTAAACGCATGATGTAGTCCCTTAAATGCATGTAGTCCCTTAAACGCAGCATGTAGTCCCTTAAATGCATCATGTAGTCCCTTAAACGCATGATGTAGTCCCTTAAACGCATGATGTAGTCCCTTAAACGCATGATGTAGTCCCTTAAATGCATGATGTAGTCCCTTAAATGCATCATGTAGTCCCTTAAACGCATCATGTAGTCCCTTAAACGCTATGATGTAGTCCCTTTAAACGCATCATGTAGTCCCTTAAACGCAGCATGTAGTCCCTTAAACGCAGCATGTAGTCCCTTAAATGCATGATGTAGTCCCTTAAACGCATCATGTAGTCCCTTAAACGCATCATGTAGTCCCTTAAACGCATCATGTAGTCCCTTAAATGCATGATGTTGTCCCTTAAATGCATCATGTAGTCCCTTAAACGCATCATGTAGTCCCTTAAATGCATCATGTAGTCCCTTAAATGCATCATGTAGTCCCTTAAACGCATCATGTAGTCCCTTAAATGCATCATGTAGTCCCTTAAATGCATGATGTAGTCCCTTAAACGCATGATGTAGTCCCTTAAACGCATGATGTAGTCCCTTAAACGCATCATGTAGTCCCTTAAACGCATCATGTAGTCCCTTAAATGCATCATGTAGTCCCTTAAATGCATCATGTAGTCCCTTAAACGCATGATGCAAAAAACACAGGATTAACATCATTCACATGATAAAATAAACTCAGTATAACGACTCTGTCCTGCCCTTAAATGCATCATGTAGTCCTTAAACGCATCATTGTCAGTCCCCTTAAACGCATCATGTAGTCCCTTAAATGCATCATGTAGTCCCTTAATGCATCATGTAGTCCCTTAAACGCATGATGTAGTCCTTAAACGCATGATGTAGTCCCCTTAAACGCAGGATGTAGTCCCTAAACGCAGCATGTAGTCCCTTAAATGCATGATGTAGTCCCTTAAACTAGCATGATGTAGTCCTTAAACGCATGATGTAGTCCTTAAATGCATGATGTAGTCCCTTAAATGCATCATGTAAGTCCCTTAAACGCATGATGTAGTCCCTGAAATGCATCGATGTAGTCCCTTAAATTGCATCCTGTAGTCCCTTAAAACGCATGTGTAGTCCCTTAAAACGCATGATGTAGTCCCTTAAACGCATGATGTAGTCCCTTAAACGCATCATGTAGTCCCTTAAAGCCTCATGTAGTCCGTAAAACGCATCATGTCGTCCCTTAAACGCATCATGTAGTCCCTTAAACACAGCATGTACTACCCTTAAATGCATGATGTAGTCCCTTTAAAACGCATGATGTAGTCCCTTAAACCGCATCATGTAGTCCCTTAAATGCATGATGTAGTCCCTTAAATGCATGATGTAGTCCCTTAAATGCATGATGTAGTCCCTTAAATGCATGATTGTAGTCCCTTAAACGCATGATGTAGTCCCTTAAACGCATGATGTAGTCCCTTAAACGCATGATGTAGTCCCTTAAACGCATGATGTAGTCCCTTAAACGCATCATGTAGTCCCTTAAACGCATCATGTAGTCCCTTAAACGCATGATGTAGTCCCTTAAACGCATCATGTAGTCCCTTAAACGCATCATGTAGTCCCTTAAACGCATCATGTAGTCCCTTAAACGCATCATGTAGTCCCTTAAACGCATCATGTAGTCCCTTAAACGCATCATGTAGTCCCTTAAACGCATCATGTAGTCCCTTAAACGCAGCATGTAGTCCCTTAAACACAGCATGTACTCCCTTAAATGCATGATGTACTCCCTTAAATGCATGATGTAGTCCCTTAAACGCATCATGTAGTCCCTTAAACGCATCATGTAGTCCCTTAAATGCATGATGTAGTCCCTTAAATGCATCATGTAGTCCCTTAAATGCATCATGTAGTCCCTTAAATGCATCATGTAGTCCCTTAAACGCATGATGTAGTCCCTTAAACGCATGATGTAGTCCCTTAAACGCATGATGTAGTCCCTTAAACGCATGATGTAGTCCCTTAAACGCATCATGTAGTCCCTTAAACGCATCATGTAGTCCCTTAAACGCATGATGTAGTCCCTTAAACGCATCATGTAGTCCCTTAAACGCATCATGTAGTCCCTTAAACGCATCATGTAGTCCCTTAAACGCATGATGTAGTCCCTTAAACGCATGATGTAGTCCCTTAAACGCATCATGTAGTCCCTTAAACGCATGATGTAGTCCCTTAAACGCATGATGTAGTCCCTTAAACGCATGATGTAGTCCCTTAAACGCATGATGTAGTCCCTTAAACGCCATGATGTAGTCCCTTAAACGCAATGATGTAGTCCCTTAAACGCATGATGTAGTCCCTTAAATGCATGATGTAGTCCCTTAAACGCATCATGTAGTCCCTTAAATGCATCATGTAGTCCCTTAAATGCCCCATCTGGTCCCAGCTGTAGTTCGACTCAGGTTGGTTGTTTTTTTATCTGATGGTTAAAGTCCGTTTGAACTCATCCGTGGAATCAGATGGATTCAGGAGCGGACGGTTCACTCCAGTCTGGGTTGGAATAATAATAATGTGTGTGTGGGGGGGTGCTGTTCCTCTGGGCGTCCACACAGGGGGGGTCATCGGCATCCAGATCAGATGGGACTGTAACCTGACACGGCTCATGCACCGCTGCCTCCCCAGGTACTCATTCAGGACGGCCTGGACGAGAAGGAGAGCAACAAGACCCTGTACCCAGGACTGAAATTCAGGTGAGGGGGTGTCCGAGGGGGGGGGCAGAGCAACAAGACCCTGTACCCAGGACTGAACTTTAGGTGGGGGGGGGGGGGGTCCGAGGGGGGGAGTCCGAGCAACAAGACCCTGTACCCAGGACTGAACTTCAGGTGGGGGAGTCAGACCCTGTACCCAGGACTGAACTTTAGGTGGGGGGGGGTCTGAGGGCAGGGGGGGGTCCGAGGGCAGGGGGGGGTCCGAGGGGGGACGAGAAGGAGAGCAACAAGACCCTGTACCCAGGACTGAACTTCAGGTGAGGGGGGGTCCGAGGGGGGGCAGAGCAACAAGACCCTGAACCAGGACTGAACTTCAGGTCGGGGGGTCAGACCCTGAACCCAGGACTGAACTTCAGTCGGGGGGTCAGACCCTGAACCTGGTTTTGTGTATTTGTAAGTGTATATTTGTTTTTTTCGTACATGTATAAATATTAAACTGAGGCAGATATTGTTCAATGTTCCTTCTTTTTCTTCATACATTTCCGGTTCATTTTACATTAAATCTTATGATTGATTTCACTCAAACATTCGGTAAAGTTGGTATTTTCATTCTTTGTGGTTCTTCTGTTTTTATTGACCTGTTTTACGTCGTTCTAATTTAACAGAATCAGACTGAAATGTTTCATCTTTCGTTGGATTTAATTCACCTCCTGACGCACGTTTGCCTTAATATTTATTTTGTTATTTTTTCAGATTTGCCAAATACACGACGGTGAACGGAGAAGAACATCGGACGCGTACAAGGCGTTCGGCATCAGGTTCGACATCATGGTGTTTGGACAGGGGGCGGAGCTTCGCCTCCACACATTTAAGCCTTTACACAGTCTTAATCGTCCTCTGTAGTTGAGTTTTTCACTGTAAAGCCTGTATTTTCTAGATTTAATTCACATACATGTTCATTAAGTTCAAAGGAAATTCAAAGGCTATTAAAAAAACAAAACAAAACTGAGGAAACTGAAGAAAAAAAGGAACTTTTTCAGCTAAAATAGATCATTAACTGATATAAAAGCAGACTTCTACAACTTATTTAATAATTTTTTTATTCATTTTTCTTATATTTTATTAATTCTGTTAGTTTTTTTATTCATTTTAATTATTTTGTTTGTTTTGGTTATTTTGTTTCCTATTTATGACAGTTTTTATTTAGTTTTGTGGCTTATTTAATCCTTTTTTTTTTTTTTTTTTTTTACTTCATTTAGTCAATTTCTTCTTATTATTTCCACATTATTTGTTATTTGAACATTTGTAATTTTTTTTTAAAACTATTTTATTACTTTGTTAATTTTTTTCATTCTTTTTCATTTTTTTATTATTTTTGATTAATTTTGTTCCTATTTTATGACTTTTTCTTCCACTTTTATTCAGTTTCTGGTTATTTTGTTCATGGTACATATTATTTTGTTGGTTTATTTTTCACTTTTGTCCAGTTTGTAGATTAAATTGACTATTTTTATTCATTTTGTAGCTTATTCTATCCTGTTTTTACTTCACTTAGTACCTTTATTTGCTTATTTATTTCACTTATATATTTTTTGTAATTTTGATTCATTTTTGTTCATTTTATATATTATTTAATCCACATAACCCCAGTGTGTCCATCCACTGTCACGTTCAGCTCCATGGGTTTTACTGGTGAATCATGCTGTAGAAGATGACTGTGTTTCCACAGTAACTACGGAGCCTCTGATGTCAAATATGGTCATATCTGATGACCATGAACATATGATAAACTGTATTTTACACCAATTATTTCCATGTATTGATCAGATTGTGGATCAGCAGGTATTAAACAGTTTAGATCAGTGGATGGTTTTGGTTAAAGTGTGGACGTTGGGGTTTAAGAGTGTTAAAAATCATTATTTTTTTTCTTGTTTCTTTGATTAAAAACCCAAATCTCTTTAAAAAAATGCCCCAGCGCCTGAGCAGTGTGTCTTCCTTGTTCGGCTTTAACTCTGTGACCTCAGTTTGTCAGTTAATCAGGTTTTCTTGGCTCCGATCTGCAGTGAGTCGATTTAACGCCGAGCTCTTATCAGCTGATCCCAAATGAGGCGCTGGTTTAAGTGGAAAGTTGTGGGAAAGCCCAGAGCGACGGGCGGCACTCGTCCAACTCTGCTCATCTGTGATGGTATTATGACTGGGATTTTACGCTTCGTCCGTCCATTCTGGAAAAAAAAGAAAAAATAAGGAATCAAATGAAAGTTATCGACTCCGAACGGGTAAATGAAAGGTGGAAAAAAACAGAAAGAAACAAAGGAAGAGTCAGTGAAATGAATAAAACTAATGAAGAGGAGGTCAGGTCACCTTTAGTTTGGTTTTTCAGGGTTTTAAGGGGTTCACGGTTTTTATTTTCGTCTCTTTAGAAAAAAACAAGAACATGCAGAAAGAAATATGTGCATTAGAATTAAAATACACAAAACATACAGATGTACATGTTTTCTGGCAGGTTCATGTCAGTATTTAAAGTGAAGTCTGTTTGGATTTAATTCATCTTGAACATCTCTAGAAGTTTTTTTTGTTTTGTTGAGTTTTATTTAAACTGGAAAAAATCCCATTGACATTAACTCTTAAAGGTCTGAGCCTATTCTGGCCATTTTGAGCACTTTTGATTTTGCCTTTGTATATTATATAAAGAAATGTTTACTATAGATAGAGGGATGGATGGATGGATGGATGGATATTTCAGCGATGGTTCCTTTCATATTTCAGACCTTGTTCTTTGTTTTTCAGGCAGGTCGGTTCAGTTTCATCCAGCTCATCCTCTACATCGGATCCACGTTGTCCTACTACGCTCTGGTGAGAACAAACGTACAGTCTGTTCAGAACATAAACAACTTCACACAGAAACAGCAGGTTTTTAGGATGTTTTGGTTTATAAACTAATATAATCTTTTCTGGTGTGGTAGACCTCAGTGGCGGCTGCTGGTCTTTCAGACAGGGGAAGCTCACTGTCGACTTACATCCAAAAATATTGTCGAGTTATTTAAACACAAACTCGTCCTCCGTTCCTGTTTAAGAAACTGCTCAGTGACCTTATCGTACCAAGTAAACAAGAAAACGCTGAAATTATGTTGAATTGAAACAAGGAAGTAGAATGAGTGTGTTTTATTTACAGTGTAAGAAATGAACAAGTAACGTCGTCGTGGTTTGTGTGATTTCACAGCAGAATGTGTGACGGTATTAAACTGAACTGTGTCAGTGAAGGAGCAGATCTGAAAACAGCTGTCAATCAAACCGCATTCAGCCTTTGGACCCATCCTCCAATCAGCACGTGGAAGCTCAGTGTCCGGCCCGGCTGAGCTCCGCCCACAGCTCCGCCCACAGCTCCATTCACCCCCAGAGACGCTGAGCGTCCGGGGGCGGGACAACATGGTGTCATTTATCCAATGCTGGTCCAGTTTAGAGTCAGTCTAAACCAGTTCCACTCAGTCCCATTGAAGTGCATGGACGCTGAGCGTCTACGACAAATGCACTGAGCAGAGATGGAGGAGAAAACACAGACACGGGAAGGGAGGAGAAGTGAACAACATCCAGTCCACTGATCTGGGATCAAACTGATTCTGAACCAACTGGTCTGAGAGATGAACGTGTTCCAACACATTTGGAGTCAATGAAATGAAAACAACTGAACAGATTTGAGCATTTAATTTCCTAATTTTAGGGGCAGCTGAGCTTCCACTGCAGTCTGACAGAAACCACCTCTGGTAGACCTCCACCTGGGGTCTGGTCTGGTCTAGTCTGGTGTGGTAGACCCCTCGTCCAGGTCGTTGACAGTTGAAGTCTACCTTTGTCTGTTTGGAGTCCGTTTCTGTCGCAGATGTTCCGTTCCCGTTGCAGATGTTCCGTTTTCCGTCGCAGATGTTCTGTTAAACGTTGGACCTGTTGTTGTTAAAGCGGTTTCCGTTCATCTGGGTCTTCTGTTCTCCTCAGACCACGGTTCTGTTGGACTGGCTCATCAACACCAGCTGCTACTCCGCAGATGTCGGAGAGAACTACGCAGAGATGAAGGTGGAGTCGGTCCGGGACAGGCAGAAGGTGATGTCAACAGTGATGTCATCATTGTGGGACAGTGTTTGGGCTGACCCTGTTACTGAACCGCCTGTTGTGTGTGTGTGTGTGTGTGTGTGTTCCAGTGCATCCTGTGTGTGTCCTACGTTGACGACAACTACGTCCGACTGGTCAAACCGTCGCAGAAGAAGAGTTTACAGGACGTTAAAGCGCTGTCGCTTCAGCTGCGGAAGGTAAAGAGTCCACAGGTGTTCGCATCTGTGTTTCCGATCTCTGTGAATATACTTTGTGTTTTAAAGTTTGTGTATAAAGTGACAAACTGTGATCATCGATGGTATTTTTTGGTATTTAAAAAAACAATTTGTCAGACACTCTTCACCTGATTTTTTTCAAATTTGACACTTGTTCTTTACATGTGCCTGCAGAAGCCGATAATGTAATAACAGCTGATATCATAGTAACGGTCGATAACGTAATAAATTTGCCAATTTTAAAATGTAATAAGACAGTAACGTAATATCTGGCCAACATCGTAATAAAAGTCCTGAACCGATTACGTAATATCTTTGGTCAATAACGTTATAACTTATTGGCTGCTTATTACGTTATTGGAATGATAAAAGAAATTCTTTGCAAAATGTAATAACTGAGCCGATAACGTAATAAGTTATAACGTTATTGGCCAAAAAACTATTACATTATCAGTTCAGGACTTTTATTACGTTATTGGCCAGATATTAGGTATGGGCTTATTACATTTAAAAAAATGGCAAATTTATTACGTTATCGGCCGTTATTACGTTATCGGTTGAGATTACATTATTGGCTTCTCCATGTCTTTTCTCAATTCTTGCATTTTTTGTTTTTTTTTTTTACACATTTTTGAAAAACATTTCTAAAACATGTTGTTAAAAAAAAAACATGTTCTCTGACAAAACTACAGGTCGAATTCATTTAAAATTTTAGATGTGTCTTCCTTGGACAATTTCTACGAAGTTTATTCACAGTTTTAAGAAATTTCGATTTTTGTTATTTTTGTCATTTTCAGTTCACCATATGTTGATGGTTTATACATGTAAATATTTACAGGTGTCAATATAATTCCTGTTGATCACTGATAGAAGTCATATTTGGATTTCATTTGGGTTCATGACCTTTGACCTTGAGTGACCTTGAAGGGTCAAACTGAAGGTCACCATCATTTAGATTTAAACAATCTTTTTCTCTGAAATTACTGGTTGGATTTTCAAATTTCAAATTTCAAAATTTTTATGCATCTTCTTTGGGACAATGTCTACAACATTTGTTTGCAGTTTTGAGAATTTTGAATATTTACATTTTTTTTACAGTTGTTTTTAATTCTTTTTTTTTTTTTTTTTTTTTTACATATTTATTTTATTAAAGAAACAAAAAAACATATATAATGCATTTAGGACACAGTGTCTTGAATTGTTTTTCTTCATTATTTTTGACAAATTTTTGACAGATTTTAAATTGTTCCTTTCCTTCTACTGGTCCATATTTTAATGGTTTTATATCATGTAAATGGTTCCAGATATCAATATATAACATTAGTGGTCACTGATAGAAGTCATATCTGGACTGTGATTGGATGAGTTCAGTTCTCCTCAGTGAAAGTCCCGCTCACTTCTATAGTTAGATTGATCTGCATCCAGAACCACAGGGACTGGAACCTAGAACAGAACCAGGACTGGAACCTAGAACAGAACAGGACTGGAACCTAGAACAGAACCAGGACTGGAACACAGAAAACAGAACCAGGACTGGAACCTAGAACGAACCAGGACTGGACACAGAACAGAACCAGGACTGGAACCTAGAACAGAACCAGGACTGGAACACAGAACAGAACCCAGGACTGGAACACAGAACAGAACCAGGACATGGAGCATAGAACCAAGTACTGGAAGAACACAGAACAGAACCAGGACTGGACCACAGAACAGAACCAGGACTGGAGCATAGAACAGAACCAGGACTGGAACACAGAACAGAACCAGGACTGGAACACAGAACAGACCTACACAGAACACATTCACCTGGTTCTGATCCACAATAGAAACAGACGCTGACGTACAGGGACACTGGTCCTTCTGTTGGTTTGTTCTGGTCACTGGGGACCAGACTCCGGTCACTGGACCAGACTTGGACTTGTAGAACCCAGATCCATCAGGTCTTGACCAGGGTCTGTACTTATCCAGTCTGAACAGGTTTGAACTTCTCTGTAAAATGATCCCACCCGTCTGGTCCGTCCATCAGTGAGGACACCGGACACCTGGAGGCCGTCCTCTGCCTTCCTGCAGTCCGACGCCAAAGTGGAGTTCGTTCCCCCGGCGACCGCTTCCCGACCCTCCATTCAGGACCCCCCCGTTCAGGACCCCCTGGTCCCCTGCCGTCCCGCCTGGTGTCGCTGCGGCCGCTGCGTCGCCTCCTCCGTCCACCAGGAGGAGCTGTGCTGTCGTCGCGGCGACGGCGCCTGCATCACGTCCTCCCCTCTGTTCCAGCGGCTGGTGTTGAGTCGCCCGCTGCTGGAGGCCGTCCTCCAGTACCGGGACCCCCTGTGGGCTCCGGCCGACCCGGCGGCGGCGCTGCGTCACTGCGCCTACAGACAGTACATCCGCTGGAGGGTCGGGGTCCCGCCTGACGACGCCCACCCCGTCATCCCCAGCTGCTGCGTTCGACGAATCAGGGACAAGTACCCGAGTCCTGACGGGAAATACAGCGGCCTTAGGACGGGCAGAAAACCCCCCACCCAGACCTGATCGAGACCCCCTACCCAGACCTGACAGAGACCTGAGACCCCCCCCCCAGACCTGACAGTGACCTGAGACCCCAACCCAGCCCCACCCAGACCTGATGAAGACCTAGGACCCCCCACCCACAGACCTGATAGAGACCTGCAACCCCAACCCAGACCTAACATAGACCAGACCCCCCACCCCCACCCAGACCTGATAGAGAGCCATGACACCCTGCCCCCCCAGACCTGACAGAAACCAGGGACCCCCCACCCAGACCTGACAGAGACCCAGGACCCCCCACACCCCCACTCAGACCTGATGGAAAACCAGGACCCCCCCCTGACCTGACCTGACAGAGACCAAGGACCCCCCACCCTCACCAAGACCTGATGGAGAAGCAGGACCTCCAAATCTGACAGAAACCAGGGACCCCCCACCCCCTACTCAGACCTGATGGACCCCCCCCCACTAACCCTTTAAACCCTCTAACTCTCTCTCCACTCATTTGTTGAAGGTGCACAAACTGGTCCTCAGTGAATAAATGGGATTTCCACAAACATCCTCTGACCGTTTCCTCTGTTTAAAAACAGCTGTTTTCACTTTAGAACCAGAACAGGATCAGAACCTGCTCACATGAAGGAGTCCACCTTCTGGAAAGTGTTCAACAAATCACACAGAAGGACGAAAAATTTATTCCTACATGAGACGCATCGACAAGATTAAAAAACACGAGCTAACATTAACGCAAATATGGAAGTAAATCTGTCTCATCAATTAAGTATCTGATTTTTTTTTGCACTAAAATTAAGGATCTGAATTTTTGTCTCTCAATTTTACTTTGTTCATAAATTTAGAATAAAAAATTCCGATCACACATCCAGGACACCAAGGATAATAAGTGATTCCATCTCAAGTCGAACTGACGGCAAGCCAATCAAGTTACGTAGGCTGGTCATGTGACACCGAAAAAATTCAGATGCTTAATTTCAGTGCAAAAAAATTCAGTTCTATAAATTCAGTGGTTTTTATAATTCAAAATCTGATGAGACAGATTTACTTCCATACACAAACTGTCTTATATGGGATTATCAACAACTGATGCCTTTGATCTTTGACCTTTGACCTTTGGAAAAATCTGAGAAAAACAGGAAATATGCGCACAGCCTTAAGACACATAAACAGACACTAACCCTAACTTTAACCACAAAGACTCTTATGAACGACGTTTTTTTTTTTACGAAATCTGGATGTCGTAGACATGCTCCCTCCATGAACAGAGGTGTGTATTGGCAAGAATCTGACGATACGATACAAATCACGATACAATATATCACGATATATCATGATGCTGTTAAAAAGGCCATTTTTTTGGTTTGTTTCTTTTTTTTTTTAAATTATTCCCTTGAAGAATTGAATTCCAGCAGAAATCTGCACAAATATTAAACACATTTTTATTTGATCCCAACAGGATCTAATGTTTTATCACAAAATGTTCCTGTGTTCAAACTGAAATTCTGTTTTACAGACATTAGTTTCAGATCCTGTTCAAATGTTCAGATTCTATTAGATCAGAACATTATTTTAGTTCAATTCCAACAAAGGAATTAGCATTATTTAATAAAACCGTATTAAGTAAAAAATAAAATATAAACAAAAAAGAAAAACAAAAAAACAAAAATGAACCTCCACAATATCTGCATTTGAATAAATACCTACAAATATCCCTACAGTACTTTTAATATCGGTACAGTATTGTGAAAGGAAATATCGCGATATATTGCAGAACTGATATTTTCTCACACCCCTATCCACGAATGTCTATGAACTCCAGTTTTTGTACAAACGGGAAGATTTGTACAAACCCATCGTTCGTAAGAATCTTTCCTTGAAAATGACCACATCTGGTCTGAGAAAAAGAAAAAATAACAGCTGTTTTTGGTCCGTTTTTCCATTTCTGTCAGGTAGTAACTTTATTTTTTGTTATTATTAGAAGGAAAAAAACAAAAATCAATCAGTTTTTTTAAATTTAGTTTATCTGTTCTGACACTGAAAAAGAAAAACGCCTTGAAATTCAATTTAAATTCTTCTATTTTAAAACGAACATCAATGAACCACTAATTTTCCTTTTGTTCCTGCGAAGAAAATCCAATTACCAACAGATCCTCGGACCCACACGTCCACACCAGTCAGTTTCCAGGGAAACCAGGTCCGTTACGCCTGTATTTGACGTCTTTGACGTTCAGCTCTTAGCTCCGCCCCCTTTAGTTTAATAAATACAATAAGTATAAGTATGAGTACAATAAGGTGCCTTTGTTAAACTGGGCCCCGTTGACCGCTGCTTTTGTTTGATCAGAACCTGCTGTCGTAATCTGCTGTCGTTTTGGACCGTTTTATTTCATTTGAGTTCATAAACGGTCCAGATGATGAACGAGTTCATGAACAGGAATAAAGTGGATTAAAGGACACACGTCAGCACAAAGGGCCCTGAATGAGTCTGTGTGTGTGGGTTTACGTCACAGCTGAATGGACGTACGGCGTTAAAAACCAGAACAAATAAAAGGAATAAATGTGACCCAGAGTCCACCTGGACATGTTGGAGACGTTGGACCTGAACTGAAGATGGAACTGAAAAACAGCCTCAAATTTAAAGAAAAAATGTAAATCCTAACGTGAGCAGAGGTCTGTGTCCAGAGCCAGTCACATTATTTCATTCTTATTTTCTTTATTTCTATCACGAATTTTCATCCAAATAAAAGACAATTTTATTCTGAAAATATCCTGATTTCTTCCAGTAATAAACTGAGTTTTTTCTTTTCAATTATGACATTTTTCTCTAAATATTCTGACTTTTTCCTTTAAAAATAAAAACACTATCTTCTATATTTAGATGGATGTGCATCCAAACCACAGGACTAGAACCTAGAACAGAACCAGGACTGGAACACAGAACAGAACCAGGACTGGAACACAGAACAGAACCAGAACTAGAACACAGAACAGAACTAGAACTAGAACTAGAACTAGAACACAGAACAGAACCAGACCTAGAACACAGAACAGAACCAGGACTGGAACACAGAACAGAACTAGAACTAGAACACAGAACAGAACCAGGACTGGAACACAGAACAGAACCAGGACTGGAACACAGAACAGAACCAGGACTGGAACACAGAACAGAACTAGAACTAGAACACAGAACAGAACCAGGACTGGAACACAGAACAGAACCAGGACTGAACACAGAACAGAACTAGAACTAGAACACAGAACAGAACCAGGACTGGAACACAGAACAGAACCAGGACCCGCCCCGTGGATGCTCCACTTATAGCACCAGTGGCGCCAAACCAATTAAGTTTAAACATAAAAATGGGAGAAATATGACAAAGATTAGAAAAATAGTGCGCAGTACCTACCAGTACCAGAGCCAATCCCAGACACTGTTCCATGAACTCCTTCTCCTCTTGTTGCCACAGTACTGGGCTCATATATGCAGTATACTTCTGGTCATTCTTGGTGCATTTTTCTACCACAGTACTGTGGCAACTGATGGAAGAAGCCACTAAGTAGCGATAGTTTATAGTATAGAATAGGAGTTATTGTTGTAAATGCTCTGTATGTTGTTTCATGGTGTTCTTTGCTCTGTGCAGTCAGTGAGGCTGGAGAAGGTGGGTGGAGCTACATGTTAGATGTACCATGTGACTTCTCAGTTCTGTGTCCGTTCAGCGCTGTGGTCTGAATTCTGCACACTGACCACTGTCGCAGTGGCAGATTTATATACATATTGGATTTACATACCGGCACCCTTGGTGCTGTGCCCCCCCCCCCCCCCCCCCCCATCACCACCAGCATTTAATAATTTGTTTCCTGAAAATATTATCCAAATCCGTCCAAAACTTTTTGACTTATCATGCTAACAGACAGACAAACAGGCAAACCCTGATGAAAACATAACCTCCGCTGTTTCTTGGCAGAGGTAAAAAAACTAGAAATGTACTCGGAGAGCGTAGACCTCCACCAAGACAGACCCCCCCCCCCCCAGTCACCACTAAAATTTCATAATTTGTTCCTTGTGCCAGTATTAACATTTCCTGAACATTTCATCCAAATCCTTCCATAACTTTTGGAGTTCTCTTGCTAACAGACAAACAAACCCAGATGAAAACATAACCTCCTTGGCAGAGGTTAAAAAAAAAGAAGCTATTTCAATTGGGAATTGAACCAAAGACTCAGTAATAGGATTCACTGGGTCATGTTACCAAGACGAAGCCTTTACTTTTATAAGCGTCAGTCTGCTGCTTCTGGCTAAATGTTTTTTTTGTCTTATGAAATTTAGCCTCTCCATTTCCGATGCCCTAGCCCCCGCCTATGACGAGGGTGCTGATTGGCTGTGTGGTCACAGACAAACCCATATTTCGTGCCACAGTACTGTGTCAGTACCCAGTTTGTTTTTTAAAGCCAGCTGAAGCAGCCTCTAGTGTCCGTCTGCGGTATTACACTGTGACACGCTCCAGTATGAGCTTCACTGTGGGTTGGATGTCGTCGTGTTCAGTGGTGGACGCAGCAGAAGCCGTCCCTTCTGTTCTGTTTTCTGTTCATGTGCTTTTCTGTCTTTGTGAAACACTTTGTTCTCCGTCTGTTTCTGTAAATGTTGTTATAAATAATCAGATGGAACTGAACATGACCCGCCTCCTCCTGGAATACAGGTGAATATCTACAACTGGAAACCAGTCACACACTGGTTTTTGTGTTTTCAGGATTTTTTTTGCTGTTTTCTTTCTTTTTTTTTGGAGCAAATTTGGTCGACATGTGCTTTAACCGTAAAGACCCAAACATCCACTGTCGACCAAAACCATCTACTGATCAGAACTGTTCAAATAATCCGATCAATACATGTCCATAATTGGTGTAAAATACAGTTCTTCATCTTTTCATGGTCATCAGATATGACCATATTTGGATGTTCAGAGGCTCTGTAGTTACCATGGAAACACGGTAATGGTGCACATATCAAAACAAAAATAAACTCTGTCCTTTCCATGATAATAATACTCATATTAAAAACAAACACACAATCCATTCATAACAATAACGCACAAAAATAAACTATAATTTCTTAGCAGTAATATACTCGTAAAAAATAAACTGTCCTTTCCATGACAATAATACTCATATTAATAAACACAAATAAACTCTGTCCATTTCATAACAATAATACACATATTAAAAAACACAAACTCTGTCCTTTCCATGACAATAATACTCATATTAAAAACAAAAATAACTCTGTCCATTTCATAACAATAATACACATATTAAAAAGCAAAATAAACTGTCCAATTTCATAACAATAATACTCATATTAAAAAACAAAATAAACTCTGTCCATTTCATAACAATAATACGCATATTAAAAAACAAAAATAAACTGTCCGTTTCATAACAATAATACACATATTAAAAAACAAAAATAAACTCTGTTTCATAACAATAATACACATATTAAAAACACAATAAACTCTGTCCATTTCATAACAATAATATTCATATTAAAAAACAAAATAAACTCTGTCCATTTCATAACAATAATACGCATATTAAAAAACACAAATAAACTCTGTCCTTTCCATGACAATAATACTCATATTAAAAACAAAATAAACTCTGTCCATTTCATAACAATAATACACATATTAAAAAACAAAATAAACTCTGTCCATTTCATAACAATAATACTCATATTAAAAAACAAAATAAACTCTGTCCATTTCATAACAATAATACGCATATTAAAAAACAAAAATAAACTCTGTCCGTTTCATAACAATAATACACATATTAAAAAACACAAATAAACTCTGTCTGTTTCATAACAATAATACACATATTAAAAAACAAAAATAAACTCTGTCTGTTTCATACCAATAATACACATATTAAAAAACACAAATAAAACTCTGTCTGTTTCATAACAATAATATTCATATTAAAAAACAAATAAACTCTGTCCATTTCATAACAATAATACGCATATTAAAAACCAAAATAAACTCTGTCCGTTTCATAACAATAATACACATATTAAAAAACACAAATAAACTCTGTCTGTTTCATAACAATAACATCTATGTGAAAAAAACAAGACAATCAAAACACAAACTTTGTCCATTTCATAACAATAATCCGCATTTAAAAAAACAAATAAACTCTGTCCATTTCATGACAATAATACACATATTAAAAACAAACATAAACTCTGTCCGTTTCATAATAATAATACACATTAAAAAACAAACATAAACTCTGTCCATTTCATAATAATATTACACCTGTCATAAACCAAAATAAACTATCTGCTTCATAACAGTGAAACCCAAGTCAAAATAAACATTCCATTTCTTAGCAGTGATATCCATATCCAAATTAAACTTTGTCCATTTCTTTGTATTTACTGAACATTTTGGATTTAATAGTCTTTTTAAATGTGTTATTTGATTTAACTGCGTAAACATAAACAACACTTTGTATTTGTCATCACTTATAGGTTGTTCTGTTCTTATTTGACTGGTTCTGATCCACTTTAGATCACATGGGTCTGAATGTGGAACCTGAACTTAAACATGGTTGATATGTCTGATCTGGGTCAAACCTCAGGTCAGAGCAGAGTTAAAAATAATACTGAGTCTTTTCTGGTGAAACACTGAAAACCATCAGTAAATGAAAACAGTAACTTTTATCACTGAAGACTTAAAATGACTCAGAGTACTAAACCTCTGGGGTCAGTGACTGAATATGGTCAAAAGTATCACATATCGTGTCAAATCTGTGGACTTCCTGTTGGGTTTAGGGTTTGGACTCTGGAGACTTTTCTGTGTGGTAGAGTTAGAGTTAGGACCAGATATGGACAATAACATAAGCAGGATTTAAATGTCACATGCAGCCAATAGTAAAAGAGTAAAAACACACACAGCACACCAGACAAAAAAAATAAATAAATAAAAAAATTATATGTATTATTATTTTGTGCTTGGTCAAATGTTTATGGAAGAGGATAGGGCCAATGGAAAAAACATTAAGGTCCTATATATATATATATATATAATATATATATATATATATATATATATATATATATATATATATATATATATATATATATATATATATTATTTATTTATTTATTTATTATTTTTATTTATTATTATTATTATTATTATTATTATTATTATTATTATTATTATTATTATTGAGATAAAAGTCAGAATTCTGACTTTTTTTCTCTCAGATTAATCTTAATCCACTCCTGTACATCTGTCAGTGATTCACATCAACATTAGTTCATATTATTATTGTGTTTGGTTACAGGTCAAATGTTAATGTGTGTATTTTGTACTCACTTGGTAGAAGGGTGTTAGTGTAGGAATTTAACACTGTTTATTATGGGATGGTTTTAGTCGATGGATCAGAATTTTAAAAATTAGACAAAAATGAACAACTGTTGAATTCAGACCTAAAATAAACTGTGTAAAATAATCTGATGCTTAAAGACATAAAGTTTTAAGTGTGTTTATATACTCACCTTCACTGTAAAAGAAAAAATCTGTAATTTAACACAATTTTCACTATTTATTTTACAAATTTTTTTCTGTATTTTTAAGATACAGGAAAAAATTACAAAAAAAAGACAAAAATAGACTCGTGATTTTACATATCAAATGTAAAATAACATGAAAAAACTGTAACTGTGAATAACCAGAAAATTTCCATTTTTTAAAAGAAATTTTTTCTTTTTTCACAGAAAAATGCAGTTAAAATACATTTGTAAATGTTTCGTAATTTCACAAATATTTCTTTTCTATTTATGAGATTAAACTGTTAATTTAAAGTTTAATAATGTAAAAGAATAATAAAACAAGATACAATTAATGACAATTAACCATAATAGTAGTATTAGTTCTGTCAGTTGAACCAGACTTGTTTGTTCATTGACAAATATCTTGTGTAATTACAGGAGGTTTCACAACAAAAATGTTGCATAAATGTATTTTTGTGAATGTATAACATGTATAAGCACTGATAAACTGTCCAAATACAGTTTTTATCAGTGGATTGGACAACTGAGTCTCACTGAAAATTATTTATATATATATTTATAGGTAATTTGATTGTTTTAATACATGTAAATATTCTTTATTAAACATTAAAATGTAAAAAAAAAAAAAGCAAAATCTCATGTAAAGTTAGGGCAAAAAACTATATTTTAATTATTGAAAATTACCGTATTTTTATGAGATGGTTATTTTCCGTTATTTAACAGTATTTTTTTGGCACCCCAGCTGCCGGAATATTGTCGTTTATTTATTTATTTATTTACAGTGTGGACGCCACAGGGTTAATCACAACTGTGCAAATGAATTCAAGAGGTGGATGTTTTAATTAAAAGCAGATCTGGAATCAGCTGTGAACGCTTGGGCCTCATTGGTCAGATTTCACTGTAGGGGAGGGGTGGGGGGGGGGGGGGGCATGTCCTCACTGGGTAAAGTGTGTTGAACCTACAGGGACCGGTCTAATCCGGAGCCATAAACTGAAACAATGGGATGTAATTATGATTATTGAGTCGTTAGGATGGTCGGCTGAGCAGCTGACGGCGCTCTGGGCCTCCTGGGTTCACTGGAATTATGGGTAAATCACATACAGTCAGTGAACGCCTCATGGAAATCCAACTGCGCTGCTTTTCATTTGTCGTGTTCAACCTTTTCATAGCGTTTCCTGGTTTGTTGATTCAAATGGAACGTCTCAACAGCTGATACGTGACCCAGTGCATCCAGGAGGTCAAAGGTCACCGCGCTTTCACCAGTTCCTCGTGTTGTTTTTCTGACACCACGATTTTCATGTGAATTTATGTAACTTTGGTGTAATCCATCTGACTCTGGTGCAGATTAATGATCATGACCAAACCAATGAGCTCATCGATATTCTTGAGTTATTAAACCATAAAATAAAAAAAATTTTAAAAAATCACAATATTTAACTTAGAAAGACTCAAACATCCACCAGGAACCAAAGGAGATTCACCAGTAAAATGTCGTCTTCATCATCATTGTCTATTTTATCATCGTCTTCACCAGCCTCATTATCTTTGTCATCTTCATTGTTGTCTTTGTTGTCGTCATTGTTGTCTTCGCCAGCATCATCATCTTCACCAGTGTTGTCATCTTCTTCGTCATTGTCGTTGTCGTCTTTGCCACCTTTGTCGTCTTTGTCATCTTCGTCATCTTTCGTTGTCATCTTCGTCATTGTCGTCTTTGTCGTCATTGTTGTCGCAATCATCTTCGTCACCTTCGTTGTCTTCATCTTCGTCAGTGTCATCACCATCTTTGGTGTCGTCGTCTTCCTCGTCTTTGTCATCGTCTTTGTCATTGTCATCTTTATCATCGTCATCTTCATTGTCTTCATCATCATTGGTGTCATCGTCATCTTTGTTGTCGTCGTCTACATCATCTTTGTCGTCGGCTTTGTCACCATCGTCTTCGTCATTGCCATCGTCGTCATCATCGTCTTCGTCGTCATTGTCTTCATCATCATTGTCTTCATCATTATCGTCTTCGTTGTTGTCGTCTTCGTTATCTTTGTCATCGTTATCGTCGTTGTCGCCTTCATCATCAAATTTGGATTTTGACTTTTTGGTACATTTTTGTAAATATTCTTAATGTTCCTGTCTTTCTACTGGTCCATATTCTGATGGTTTAGAACATGTAAATGGTTCCAGATATCAGTCTAGTTCCTATTCAACTGGTTCTGATTCACATAGAACATGAGGCTAACGTACAGGGACTCTGTTTTTATTTTCTCTTCTGTCATGTTACCTAAAGTTACCTCCATGTTACACAAACATGTACAGAGGAACTAGATCCAACCAGAGCCAATCCATCAGACAGAGTGTTTTCATGCTTTACAGACGGCTCTAGTTTCCCAGTGAATGCAGGTCAAAGGCTTACGGTAAAGTTTACGAAATGAAAACTCTGCTCTTAAGTGGAAACATGGGATGTTTTTACTGTGACTGGACTGTTTTTCACATTATCAGTGTTTTCTGAAGGTCATTATGTAAAAGTAGAGTCTGATACAAACTCATGTCAGACTCATTTTAGTTCAGTTCCACATTCAGTTAAATCTGATCTGCAGTGGGCTGAACCAGGAAAATGATAACAGAATAATATATAAATAATGTCAACTCCAAACTTTTCTCTATGGTTTACAGCAAAAAAAACAAGTTTACACAATGAAAAGGTTTACATCTCCAAACTATCCTTTCAAAAGATGTGAATAACATGAACAAACTGAAAAAATAAGTGTAATTTTAACAATATTCTGCCTCAGTTTATCATTTACACATGTTCATTATAACGTACAGATCACAGTGGATCTACAAACACACAAAACATTTAATAACAGGTGTGAAATTTTTAAAATTCTTAAAATTATTGTTAAAAGACTTCTCTTAAGAAATTTCAGGTTGTTCATAGTTGTTCAGGTGATTCACTTTTTTTTTGCGAAATTATACTTTGTTTTATTGTAAATACATGAAAATATTTACATTTACAAAAAGAAAAATTTGGAGTTGTCATTATTTCTGGAGATTGAATTGGTCTGAATGTGGAACCTGAACTAAAAGGATTGTTCATATCTTAGTGTAATTTTTGCATTCCACTAATTCATCCCAAGGGCCGGATTTGGCCCCCGGGCCGTTGTTTGACACCTGTGGTCTAATAGAAAGACACCATATGGACAAAAGTATGTGGACAGGTCGAATTCAGGCATTCCTTTGGACATAGAAACATCAATATTTTCTTAAAGTTTAATGGGAAGTTAAGATGGTTAGTTGTGGTAGAAAATTATTATTTGCAGTTGGAGCATGAAAAATATTTTATAAATTTTGAGGAAGAGCATTTAAAATCATAGTCATGGATAAAACAAACAAACAACAAAAAACACCTGAATTCAACATGTCCATATACTTTTGTCCATATATTGAACCAGTGTGGCTTGGTGTTTGTTCTTCAGTGTGAAACGTCTCTACAGCTGATGGACAGATGTTCTGTCTCTGCTGTTCCACCTTGTGTTCTTCTACGTCCCATTTGGTCGCTGACATGTCAACTCAAGGAAAACTAAAAACAATTGCAGCTCAGGTCGGGCTTCAGTGCGTCGGTGTGATTCTGGTGTATTCAGTCGGAAAGCGTCACTAATGCGATGGCAGATTCATTACGCTGGATTCACAGCAGCAGCGCGTGGTGATGGGAGGAGGATACTGGTGTGGAAGGTCACGCTAACGTTCTGAACAGGACGAATCCAGTCAGTGTGGAATCATTTCAGATACAGTTGAATTCAGTTTCATTTAAACCCTGACCACAGATGAAGACCTGCAGTGGGCTCTGAATACATACTATGAAATACTGGCTCTGGTACAGTAGGTGTGCATTATGGGTACTGTAGGTGTGCATGATGGGTACTGTAGGTGTGCATGATGGGTACTGTAGGAGTGCATTATGGGTACTGTAGGCGTGCATTATGGGTACTGTAGGTGTGCATTATGGGTACTGTAGGCGTGCGTTATAGGTACTGTAGGTGTGCATTATGGGTACTGTAGGTGTGCATGATGGGTACTGTAGGCGTGCGTTATAGGTACTGTAGGTGTGCATTATGGGTACTGTAGGTGTGCATGATGGGTACTGTAGGTGTGCATGATGGGTACTGTAGGAGTGCATTATGGGTACTGTAGGCGTGCATTATGGGTACTGTAGGCGTGCATTATGGGTACTGTAGGTTTGCATTATGGGTACTGTAGGCGTGCGTTATAGGTACTGTAGGTGTGCATTATGGGTACTGTAGGCGTGCATTATGGGTACTGTAGGTGTGCATTATGGGTACTGTAGGCGTGCGTTATAGGTACTGTAGGTGTGCATTATGGGTACTGTAGGCGTGCGTTATAGGTACTGGGTGCATTATGGGTACTGTAGGTGTGCATTATGGGTACTGTAGGTGTGCATTATGGGTACTGTAGGTGTGCATTATGGAATGCTTCAGTAGCAGCTCACAGCTCCTTATGTGTCCTAATTGTGCTAAATGCTAATGTTACATACTGTAGTGTGCATTGTGGGTAAAATGCAGAGACTGAGTTTCCCTAGAGGAATGATAAACTGTAAAGTATGTTAATATCCCCTCAGTCTGTACATTATGTCCATTATCCACCAGTATAATATGACTATATCTGTTCATTATATCTGTATCATTCATTTTTTATATTCATATACTATGTCTAGTGGTATTACACATTAATTTGACCTGATCTGTATATTATAGTCTGTAGAGTATATTTATAATAACCCACATATCTTCTCCAGTATATTTATGTGCATACTGTACTGGTCAGATGAACTACATTCCATGACCTTGTACCACAGTCCTGCACTGGGTCGGGTACCCGCGGATACCTGATGGGTAACCCGCAAAAACATGCGGGGGCGGGTAAAAAAAAAAAAGAATTTTTGCGGGTACGGGTAAAATTAAATGAAATGCGGGCGGGTAGTGAAGTGATAAAAGGAAGGGAAGGAAGTGGAAAAAATAAAATTCATGGATGAAAATAAGGTGCAGGACATTAATTAAGAATGATCATCTGATCCGGTTTGTTTTATTTTGAATGACCTTCACCTCTGTTTACTTCCGGCCAGTGACGTTCACTGAGCAGCGCAGACATGTACTGGCGGTGAAAAAGAAAAACACTGAAGAAGTTATGACTCAGAGCCAGAGCACCACAGTGGATGACAGAAAGACAAAGACAGCCACGGAGAATGCACAGGTGTGGACAGGCGGATGTTTGGCAGACAGGTAGGGTACTGCTGGACAGAACACATGTTAGCCTTTTTTAACCTTTTAAAATTAGCGCAGGTGCTATGCTAACTTGTAATCCTGTCATCCTATGGTGTTTTTCATTATATGTTAGCATCAAGCTAACTGTCCATGTCCTAATTATTGTCTATATATAGTTCATAGCAGTTATGCTAGCGATATTTCAAGCAGTTTAAGCTGAATGTCAGTCTATAATGGGCTGAACATGCTTCAGTTGTAATGATTCTAATATATATATATATATATATATATATATATATATATATATATATATGTATATATGTGTGTGTGTGTATATATATATATATATATATATGTATATGTGTGTGTGTATATATATATATATATATATATATATATATATATATATGTATATGTATATGTGTGTGTATATATATATATATATATATATAGATATATATAGATATATATAGATATATATATATGTATATGTATATATGTGTGTATATATATATATATATATATATATATATATATATATATATGTATATTTAATTTAGTTTTACATTCATTTATTGCGAGGCAGAAACTAAACAACTTTGAGAACTGTTTACCCATCTGACAAACTAAAGTGTGGATTGGGGGGGGGGGGGGGGCAGAAAATCTACAAACACTCAGAAGTGGAAGAACACAGAAATGCTTTTTGAGTAATGGCCTGAATTTCCCTGAAGAGATAATAAAGCAAGTTAACCTTTGACCTTTAACAGACAGCCCACGGGTCAGATGTGTTTTATAACATCTGTATTATGGCATCACTGAGTCCATTAAAATAACACTGGGTCTTACAATGTTGTCATGCTGTGTCTGCTGATAGTTTACATTATAGCTCTGTTAGCTTAGCTCTGTTAGCATAGCTCTGTTAGCGTAGCTCTGTTTTTAGACTGTAAAACCACTAATCACCTCCATTTCCTTTCCAGAGTAACCAGAGCTCCAGATGGAATGAGGACGAACACTGTGAAAGTGTGAAGATGGTGACCACTGCTGAGGTCAGAGTCAAAGGTCAGTCTAGTTACCTTGTCCTTCACATCACAGATTTTCCTCAACAGATTCTTCATTCAGGTAGAACACTGGGGAGACATCTACTTCCATGAGCGCTGCCTTCAGGGACTCACTGGTATGAAGGGTCACAGTTATACACTCACACACCGTCGTCTTTACTGTCAGTTTCTCAAACAGAATAAAACATGTGCATTTAATAATAACACACTGGTTGTGTTCGTGCGTCCGTCAGCGGCGAGGACACACTGTTGGTGGTGCAGACGGCGACTGTCGAATGTAATTGGTGGTGGCACCGAACAGGGCCTTCGCTAAATGAACCTAGTGCCTCGTTTTATTCATTAGGACGAAGTCTTCAGCAGGGTCCAGTGTTTGTACGGATGGAAATGGAAACAAAGAGGCAGGAAGTGGATCATGAGCACTGAATGATGCATGAACGCATGAATTATAGAGGAACACGGTAAAAGGGTTATGAACAGGGGGGTGGAAAGTGTTTTTCAGTTTGTAAATAAAAAAGAAGACGGAGAAGGTTTGAAAATGAACTCAGATTATGTCAAAGAATTCAGAATGATGATGGTTATTAGTCTTTTCTTTAACACTTTTAAAATGTTTGTTTTATTTTGAAGATGTTAACCCTCTTGTAGCCAGGCGAGCAAATTATCACACTTTACACTTCATGTTATTAAAGGTTATATTATTTTTCACAATTTGTTTCACGTCAGAATTCAAAGTTGTTCATTTTTGCATATTTTTTTTAAAATTCTGATCCATCCAGTAAAACATCCCATAATAAACAGTGTTAATTCCTACACCAACACCTTCTTCTACCAAGTGAGTACAAAATACACTGACACATTTACATTTGACCTAGAACCAAAGTATAATGGATATTAACCAGTGTTGGTGTTAATCACTGCATATGTACGGAAGATGATTAGGCCCTGGAAAAAAAAATAAAAAAAAGTTAAATTAAAGGTCCAATATATATATTTTTTATTATTATGCTGAAGAAAAAAAGTCAGAATTCTGACAAAAAAAAGTCAGAATTCAGACTTTTTTCTCAGAATAATAATAAAAAAATATATATTGGACCTTAATTTTTTCCCCATTGTGGCCCTAATCCTCTGCTGTACATATGACAGGATGAAAATTATAAAACAATAAACAATCAATATTTATGTTGATATTGAAAAAAAAAAGGTTTTGCATCAAAAAATAGGGTTTGTTTACATTATAAACATTTAAAGTGTTAAAAATATGACAGTTATTGAGTATTTGGTATTCTGTTTATGGCTCAGTTGATGAAATACAAAAAATGACAAAAAAAAAACACCCAATAAAAACAAATGGGTATGTGAAACATTTTGACATTACTGTGGTGTTGTGCAGATTATACACTTCAGGTGTTTTAAGGACGTCTATAAAAACCAGAGGGTTAACCAACGTGTGGAAATTTAGTAAAAATAAGTTCATAAAAGACACATTTACCGCAGTGACCTGTTTATTATTACACGTTTACTGGTTTAGATTCACCTGTTTGTTTGACCCACTTTAAATGAAAGTGTTTGCGCTGATATTTACTTTTAGTTAGTTTATTAGTTTATTATATTGTGGACAATCCCAATTAATAAACTGTATCAGTAACAGTAAAAAGTGGCAGTTTTAGCCAACAGGGCTGGTATCCTGCTGTAGCCACGGCCTGATGAGTAATAGACACCCGAAAAAAACAATATTTACAGCACATTAATTAAAAAAAGAGAGTTAAGACAATAAGAGGCAAAATAATCAATAAAGATAAAAAAGATCAAATTTAACAGATAGATTTAACCCACAGTTCTTTATATTCAATGTCCATTCACACTGATTAAACACCTTTTATTCATATCAGTGTGTGATATTTAGTGACATCTGTTGTTGCAGACTGGAACCAAATGAATATTCCTCAACTTGCTCCTATGACGATTAAATTTACAGTTTTTCAGTGTAGAAAACTTAAATTAGGCTCCGTTCACACAGCAGGTCTTAATGCACTCTTGGGATTTTTTGGTGGAAATCCAATTTGTTTGTGTGTTTCGTTCATATTCTACATTAATGCGACTTCTATCAGTTTTGAGTCTGAACTGAATGTGACCCTGACGTGGACCCACATGCACTAAAGAGGTCCTGAAGTGACCCCCATGTACCAAAGAGGTCCTGAAGTGACCCACATGCACTAAAGAGGTCCTGAAGTGACCCACATGGACTAAAGAGGTCCTGAAGTGACCCAATGCACTAAAGAGGTCCTGAAGTGACCCACATGTACCAAAGAGGGCCTGAAGTGACCCACATGCACTAAAGAGGTCCTGAAGTGACCACATGGACTAAAGAGGTCCTGAAGTGATCCACATGCACTAAAGAGGTCCTGAAGTGACCCACGTGCACTAAAGAGGTCCTGATGGAATACGAGACCACGCAGACACACACTGTGTTTATGGAAGGAAATATGGAGGATGAAGAATTATGATGTTTGTCACATTTCAATGACGTAAAGGTCGGATAATGCGACCTGGATGTTCAGACTGAAGTCACATTGGAAAATATCAGATACATGTCAGATTTAGGACCACATATGAAAGACCCACTTTCATATGTGGTCCTCAATCTGACCCGGACTACTTTTATATGTGGTCCTAAATCTGACCCAGACCACTTTTATATGTGGTCCTAAATCTGATATGTATCTGATATTTTCCAATGAGACTTCAGTCTGAACATCAAGGTCGCATTTATCCGACCTTTACGTCATTGAAATGCGACAAACATCATAATTCTTCGTCCTCCATATTTCCTTCTGTAAACACAGTGTGTGTCTGCGTGGTCTCATATTCCATCAGGACCTCTTTAGTGCATGTGGGTCACTTCAGGGTCACATTCAGTTCAGACTCAAAACTGATAAAAGTCGCATTTAATATGAAATATGAACGAACACACAGAAAAATCGGATTTCACCACAAAAAATCCGACTTGTGCATTGAACGTAGTTTTTGAAGATGGCGCTGACATTCAGGGACAGTGGAACTGTTTTTTTTCTACTCTACTGGGTTTTTTTTTTTTACCTCCACATATTCTTATAACGTCGTCTTTAATGTTTGCGATAAACTCTGCGACCTCGTCCTCAGTGCGCTCCTGTTCCTTCTAGTGTTCAGTGTATTTCAGAACCTGACAGAACACATGCACACCAGTGTTTGAACAGATCAAATGTGACTCTGCTCTGAAACAGTTGTAGCTCGGGGGCCGGTGCCATAACCGTACGGTCTGGATCTCTTGGCTCCGCCCACCTGGCCTCCAGTCACAGACATCACATTGGGTCACATGGTGGCTCCTCCTGCCGGCTGTTTGCCCGTCGCCTGGCAACGCAGCAGCGGCGGCGGCGGCGGTGCAGACTCAGGCGGCATCGGACACTGACCGCTTGTTCCTGTGTTGCCTCCATGTTCAGCCTCATAACCCCGGCAGATGTGCCCCCCCCCCCGACCTTTGACCCCAGAACATAAACCAGGCGTAAACATGGCCGCTGAGTGCGTTTCCAGCTCTGCACTCACCATATGTTGGGCTGGTGAATGGGGGCTCTGTTTAACGGTGGCGGCGCTGGTTTGATGCGGTCGATCAGCAGTTCGGTGGTGACGCACGCCGCTGGAAAACCTGGCGCGTCTTCCACTGTTTTGGCCTTTTGTGTTTACGGCACCGTTCAAACCCAGCTTTCCTTCGGTGCTTTCCAGGAGAAATTCTAGAAAAAAAACATCTGACTGTTATCGGTGATTTTTCACCGCTTTATTGTCATGTGATCATTAGACGTGATCACAACGAAATACAGTTACACATGAAATACACAGTAAAAAAATCTGTAGTTTAACAGACTTTTCACTGTTTATTTTACAGATTTTTCCTGTATTCTTAAGATACAGGAAAATATCAACGAATTGACAAACAGACTGTGATTTTACATGCCAAATGTAAAATAACATGAAAACACTGTAACTGTGAATAACCATAAAATTTCCATTTTTTAAAGAAATTTTTTCTTTTTCACAGAAAAATACAGTTAAAGCTCTACCCTACTGATGTGGCATTTCTCACAGCACTTAGTAAAAGTTTGAACATGAACAACCCGCCTCCCTCCAAAGCCCCGCCCCCTTCCCTCTGCCTGAGCTCTGAGGCTCCTCCTCCTCTCTCCTGATGCGCGATGGAAACGGAGGAGGAAGCAGAGGCGGAGGTCCGGTCCGTTTTGGCGTGTCTGCGGACCCCTCCCTCAGTAATCAGATGCATCATCCACCTGCCGCAGGCCCGCGGCTCCTGTTCCATCAGTAGACCTGTTCCATCAGTAGACCTGTTCCATCAGTAGACCTGTTCCATCAGTAGACCTGGTCCATCAGTAGACCTGGTCCATCAGTAGACCTGGTCTGTGCAGTACTGGGTCAGTGTTTTCACTGCAGTGCCCAGGGGATGGGCGCGCGCACTGTGAACGCACGGCCTCCGCGAATTTTCCGTGGACATTTGAAGTTCCATAGTCCATACAATTATCATCCTACATCATCTTACATGTGTGACACCATGTACATGCACATGTATGAGTCCCACCGTCATAAAAGCTGAGCTTTATGCAGACCTGTTCAGTCCAGTACAGCTGACTTCCGGACTTTTATCTCCATCCTTCATTCATCAGACTCCCGTTTGTGCCCCTCAGTTGTCGTTTCTGTTCATAAATCCGTTTCTTCCCTTCCACATGTGCATGTCAGTTCTATCATACACATCCTAGACAGTAGACTGTGGTCAGTGGTCAGTAGAAGCAGCGCCAGTGAAGCGTCAGATTCAGAGGGACACATGTCGGATGTGAGACGGAGATAATGGATCGGATGCTGGACGGCCGTAATGGATGATTGACAGGAGGCTCAGCCAGGTTCGGCCAATTATTTCATTCGGACCGACTAAAATGATTGGTCAGACTTTTAATATAAATATATGAGAATTAAACATTTTTGAGTTTCAATACCTGGTGGATTTCTTTTACATTTTAGTTTGACACACACTTATTAGGAGCATTTTAAGATGACAAAAGAAAAGTGTAAAAATGCCACATCATACGGTAGAGCTTTAAAATACATTTGCAAATGTATCGTAATTTCACAAATATTCTTTTCTATTTATGAGATTAAACTGTTAATTTAAAGTTTAATACTGTAAAAAAATAATAAAGCAAGATAAAATTACTGACAATAAACTGTAAAAGAAGTATTTGTTCTGTCAGTTTAACCAGACTTGTTTGTTCATTGACAAATATCTTGTGTAATTACAGGAGGTTTCACAACAAAAATGTTGAATAAATGTATATTTGTGAATGTATAACATGTATAAGCACTGATAAACTGTCCAAATACAGTTTTTATCAGTGGATTGTACAACTGAGTCTCACTGAAAATTATTTATATACATATTTACACACACCCACACACACACACACACACACACACACACACACACACCCACACACACACACATATATATATATATATATATATATATATATATATATATATATATGTATATATATATGTATGTATATAGGTCATTTGATTGTTTTAATACATGAAAATATTCTTTATTAAACATTAAAGAGTAAAAAAAATATGCAAAATCTCATGTAAAGTTAGGGCAAAAAACTGTATTTTAATTATGGAAAATTATCATATTTTAATGAAATGTTTATTTTCTGTTATTTAACAGTATTTTTTTTGGCGCCCTAGCTGCCGGAATAATACCGTTTTTTTTACAGGTTTTTTTTACAGTGTAGGATAAAATAATAAATAAAATAGATAAACGCTAAATAAAACTGAATAAAAACTAGCATATGATAAAATAAACCTTTGAATATGTACAATACACAGCAGCAGGCACAACTTAAGGTGATAATTATATTAATATTTTCAATAAAGGTCGACCGGTATGGGTTTTTCTATGGCCGACGACAATTTTTTAAAAATTTGGTCAGCCAATGGTCGATATCTACAACCGTTATTTAAGACACATTGACTGTAAAATACAATTAAACACTCAGATAATTAAGATTTTTATGTACCAATATAAATGAAATTATTAATACACGTACACATAGCACTCTTTTAACATTTATTGAACTTTAAGTGCTGCCCACACAGGTGCTTGATCAAATGTTGAATAACATTTTTACAGCTGATCAAATATCACCTTTCAAAAAAAAAAAAAAAAAAAAATTAAGGCCAATATTGAAAAAATCACTATATTGGTTCGATATATCGACCGTCCAATATATCGGTCTACCTCTAATATTCAAACATTTCATTAGTGAGTCATAATTGTACTCATTGCTCATTATTTACTAATATTTTATAAATTAAGTAATTTGATGGTTTTAAAAAAGTCTGTTGTCGCATTATTTTGTGCGACTGCGTATTAGGGCCACATAAGAAAATAAAAATACTTGTCACTACGAGAATAAAGTCATAAAATATTGAGATAAAACCCATAATTTTCTGAGAATAAAATCGTCATATTATGAGAATAAAGTCGTTTTCCAAAACAAAAACAACTCATAATTTAATGAAAATAATGTGCTTTTATGAGATTAAAGTTGTAATATTTTGAAAATAAATTTGCAATAGTGCGATAAAAAATCATAATTTATAAATCATCAGCCTTAATCCTTGTTGATGACAGAGTTTCCAGTTCCAGCAAACGGAACAAACAAAGCATCAACTTTCACTTCTGCTGGAGCGGGCGACTAATGCGTTGATGGTGGGCGGGGCTAATAGTCTCAGTATTTGGTGGGCGGGGCTAATAGTCTCAGCATTTGGTGGGCGGGGTTAGTAGTCTCAGTATTTGGTGGGCGGGGCTAATAGTCTCAGTATTTAGTGGGCGGGGCTAATAGTCTCAGCGTTTGGTGGGCGGGGTTAGTAGTCTCAGTATTTGGTGGGCGGGGCTAATAGTCTCAGTATTTGGTGGGCGGGGCTAATAGTCTCAGAATTTGGTGGGCGGGGCTAATAGTCTCAGTATTTGGTGGGCGGGGCTAATAGTCTCAGTGTTTGGCCTTTGTGCGTAAACCCCAAATGAAAGTAGAACCTCACACAATGTTCCAGTTCTACATACATTATGTGACGAGTGAGTATGACTTTTTTTCTTGTAAATTATGTTTTTCCTACCTGATTTTAAATTACGACATTATTCTTGTAAAAAAAATTTTTTTGGGGGGGATTCTAAATAATGTGGGAAAAATAAGCAAAACATTTTCTAAAATAAAATAAAAATGATTAAATAAGCAACAAAATTTACAAAAACGGTCAAAGTAATGAAAAACATTTATTTATTTATTATTTATTTGAAATTGGAAGTTGCTGTAATCAAGAAAATGTGCAAAATAATGAACAAATTGAACAAAATTATCAACCTAACCTCTGTCCACTGTCCTTGGGGGAGGTAATGAACATAAATGAAGAAAATAATTAATGAAATTAAGAATGATGAGACGATAAGATGAGATAAGATGAACAAAATAATGCACAAAATTAACAAGACCAATCAGTTTTAAATAATTATGGTGATTAAAAAGGTAATAAATAAATAAACAGATGTCCTTGTGGCTTCTCCAACATTGATTGTCCAGTCAAACCCATGCAGTTGGATCAGTGCCAGTGGATGGACACACTGGGATTATGTTCAGTTCATGACAGACTGGACTGAAAAAGACACTTTTCTTCAGTTTTCTCTGTTTTTGATAAAATAACCTTTGAATTTACTCTGAGTTTTAACGAACATCTACATGATCAGTGAATTAAATATAGAAAAATGCAGGATTTACACTGAAAAAGTACAAAATGCAGAGGATAATATCATAATAAATGGTGTTAAATCATTATAAAACAGTTCGATCTGGACAAACACTGAGCTGTGGATGGACCACAGCAGAAGTGTTACTGGGTCTGTACGCTTATGAAACTGGTTCTAGAACACACAGGAGTGTATTTGGGACAGAAATAACCATGTGTTTAGTGTGTGTGTGTTTTTTTCCTCTGGCTGACTTTGGTTCATGTGACGTTCACGTTACACAAACTCTTCATCATCATCTTCCTCAGCTGTTGTTTGCAGATGCTCTTCCACTCGTCTTCACTACATTATCCTGAACCTCATTTGTGTTTCAGACTCAGAGCTGGGAAAAGTTCTCACACTCTGTACTTAAGTAGAAGTACAGCTACTTATGTGAAAAAATACTCTTGTAAAAGTAGAAGTATTAATTCAACTCCTTTACTTAAGTAAAAGTAAAAAAGTACTATTTCTCATTTGTGATAATGTACAAAAGTAAAAAGTAAAACTACATTTTTCCTTTATTTATTTATTTATTTATTTATTTATTTATTTATTTATTTATTTATTTTTACATTTTTTTACATATTTTTTAAAGTGAAGCAGAAGTGAAAAAAATAAGTAAAAGTAAAAAAGTACTACTTCTCAATTGTAATAAAGTACAAAAGTAAAACTACATTTTTATGTTTTGTTTTTTTTATCGTATTTCACATATTTTTTAAAGGAAGTGGGAGAAAAAAAATAAGCAAAAGTAAAAAAGTACTACTTTTCAATTGTAATAAAGTACAAAAGTAAAAAGTAAAACTGCATGTTTACCTTTTTTTTTTTTTTTTTTTTTTTTTTTACATATTTAAAAAAAAAATTTTTAAGTGAAGTGGAAGCAAAAACAAAAAAAAAATTCATGGATGAAAATAATTTTCAGGACATTTAATGATGATGTTCATCTAAACTGACGGTTTCACCGCAGCCGGTTTGTTAGATTTTGCAGTGAGCTTCACCTCTGTTTACATCTGCCCACAGACGTCACTGAACAGCACAGATTACAGATTTATTGATGGCATGTGTTTTAGCCAGAAATACAGCCCTTAAAAGTGAGTTACTGTGCAGACAGTGCCTTTAATCACAGGTCAGTCCCTCCTCTCCTCTGGTTTTCCATCTGAAGCGACATATTTTCCGTACTGTCACATCCATTTAGTTTGAAAAAGTAACGAGCCTATTCTGAGAATGTACGGAGTAGAAAGTACAGATATGTATGCAAAAGGGGAGGGAGTAAAAGTAAAAAGCTGCCAGAAAAATAAATACTCAAGTAAAGTACAGATGTCTAAAAAAATCTACTAAAGTACAGTAATGCAGTACTTCTACTTGGTTACTTCCCACCTCTGCTCAGACTAAATATTGTGACTAAAGGTTGTTTATTCTGGTTCCATCGTGTTCCATCGTGTTTGTTCCACTGGTTTTTAACTTTGTGTTGGAAAACTCGGAAAATCAGCTCTGATTTACTGCCTGTTATGTGTGAACAGACTCATGACACAAACATTCTGATAAAAAAAAGTGACGTTTGACATTAAAATATAACAAAACAAAGAAGACGTTAAAGCAGAGGTGTCAAACATGTGGACTGTGGACCAAAACTGGTCCATCAAAGAGTCCAATGAGGGACAGGCTGTTAATACACATATATATATCCTACATCGTACATGTACATACTGTGTCTATCTATCTATCTATCTATCTATCTATCTATCTATCTATCTATCTATCTATCTATCTATCTATCTATCTATCTATCTATCTATCTGTCTGTCTGTCTGTCTGTCTGTCTGTCTGTCTGTCTGTCTGTCTGTCTGTCTGTCTATCTATGTATAAGTGCATGTGTGTGTGTACATATATATATATATATATATATATATATATATATACACACACACTGTACATATACATACAAATACATATAAATGGTATTGATTATAATTTTTATTTTTTCATCTATCATTGGTTCATATTATTATTATTTTTGGTTCTAGGTCAAATGTTAAATGTGTCAGTGTGTATTTTGTACTCACTTGGTCGATGGGTGTTAGTGTAGGAATTTTTTTTTCATACAATTTGTTAACTTTTTTTTAAAACCTTTTTTTGTATTTAATCAACTTCAGCCATAAACAAAAAATAGCAAATATTCAATATTTTTAACCCTTTAAATGACATGTTTGTACAACGCTGTATTAGGGCCGCATAAGAAAATAAAAACATCTGTCACTACGAGAATAAAGTCGCAAAATATTGAGATAAAACCAGTAATTTTATGAGAATAAAGTCAAATACAAAAAGACTCATAATTTTACAAGAATGAAGTCATAATATTATGAGAATAAAATCTTAGTTTTAAAAACACTCTTAATTTAATGAAAATAATGTCGTACTTTTATGAGATTAAAGCCATAATATTACGAGAATAACGTCATAATTTAAAAACAGGTGAAAAAATATAATTTACAGAATCCAGTCGTACCCACTGGTCTGATAATGTAGAACTGGGAACATTCTGTGAGGTTCGACTTTCATTTGAGGTTTACGTACAGAGGACAAATACTAAGACTATTTGCCCCGCCCACCAAATACTGAAACTATTAGCCTCGCCCACCATCAACACATTAGCATTAGTCGTCGGCTCCAACAGAAGTAAAAGTTGATGCTTCGTTTGTTGTGTTCGCTGTAAGTGGAAACTGTCATCATCAAGGTTTAAGGCTGATGATTTATAAATTATGACTTTTTATCGCACTATTGTGAATTTATTTTCAAAATATTACAATTTTAATCTCATAAAAGTATGACATTATTTTCGTTAAAGTATAAGGTTTTTAAAACTACGACTTTATTCTCATAATAATACAACTTCATTCTCGTGAAATTCAGGGTTTTATCTCGATATTTTGAGACTTTATTCTCGTAGTAACAAGTGTTTTTATTTTCTTCAGTGGCGCTAATACACGGTCGTATGTTTGTAATGTAAACAAATCATATTTTTTGCTGCAAAAACATGAACATCTTCAATATTCTACAAATAAATGGTATTAGTTATTTTTATTTCTCCATTTTGTCATATGTCAGTGATTAACACCAACACTGGTTCATATTATAGTTATGTTTTGGTTCTAGGTCAGATTTTAAATGTTAAATGTTTGTTAGTGTCGGAATTTAACATCGTCTACATTGGGATGATTTTAATGGATGGATCAGAATTTAAAAATTGAACATCTTTTGAATTCTGACATAGTACAATCCATGATATAACATGAAAACTGAACTGAAATAATGACGTTATTATGTAACAGTTGTGACAGATCCAGTGGTTGCGGTGGTTTTTGTGTACCTGACGGTCCCTGAAGGCATCATGTGGACCCTCAGCAGGTGTTTTAATGCACATGTGGGGGTGGGGGGTTCTTCTTCCTGTCTTCCACCTGTCCTCTCTGCTCTTTGTGTTCATTTGTCGGATGCCGGTAGCTGCAGGGCTTCTGCTCCGCTCATCTACAGACCTGCCGTCTTCATTCTGCGCTCGCGTGCGTCTTTGCACATGTGCAGAACATCCCCCGTCATGTCTCTGAACACGTGTGTCCGTGCGTTTCCATGGTCGGCTTCATATGTGGGGGAAGCATGCAGGGGCGGGAACGTGTGTGCACGTGGTCGGCCCAGGACGGGGGTGGGGCCCACCAGAGGCTGCCGGCGGCTCATTGGTGGACAGACTGGAGGGGGCGGGGCTTCCTCTGAGGGGGGATGCAGGGAGATGGAGGAGGAGGAAACAGGAGAAAAGATGATCAGTTTAACAAACAAACCTGAACATTTCATCATTTTATAGATTTTCCTTTTCTTTTTTGTCAGACATGAAAAAAACTAAAAGTAGATTTGTACCTTTGACATGTTTGGGCTCCAACCTGTGGCCGTCCTCTGAACAGTCACCACATGTTCTGGTTTTATCCAGGAATGACAGACAGCAGGGGATGACTCCGCCCCCTGTTGTCTGTCGTCCTATGGAGGACAGCGTCCCAGGTGTGTGATCAGGTCTAGGATCAGGTCTAGGATCATCCAGGACCACTGTGGTGTGGGATCAGGTCTAGGATCATCCAGGACCACTGTGATATGGGATCAGGTCTAGGATCATCCAGGACCACTGTGATATGGGATCAGGTCTAGGATCATCCAGGACCACTGTTGACAGAACTACAGACTAATGGTTGGACTGGACCTGGTGTCCTTCTCTGACACCATCATCCATCTTGGACAGTGATCCTGCCTGATCTGGACCTGATCTGAAACCTGATCTGGACCTGATCCTGCCTGATCTGGACCTGATCTGGAACCTGATATGGACCTTATCTGGACCTGATCTGGACCTGACCTGGAACCTGATCTGGACCTGACCTGGAACCTGATCTGGACCTGATCTGGACCTGAACTCCTGGTCAGTCTGAATCCATGGATCCTCTGCTCCAGAAATAATGTCTGTGAAGTGGGGACAGTAGAGTCCTGTTGGTGAATTCAGATTCGATGGAGAAAGAACAATCGTACGGTTGGATTTCGTGTTTGTAATTCTATCAAAACTTCTTCACTCGTATTCTGATAAAATACAGACAATACATTTTATGTACGACTGAACTCATTCAACAGTTTACAAATATTAATTTTTTGCACAACTCTGGTCTAATGTGCACACATACTGTATCTGTCTGATGCACATGTATATTTTGACAGCTTCCTGACTCCATACAGTTCAGTCAGAATTGTAGTCAGTTTGATTCTTTTCTAACTTTGTTTTGTCATAAAAATGTGAAATGTGTAGGTCTCAATGAATATATTCAAGTTATGTTTTTTTTTTTTAATTATTATTATTATTCATGTATATTATTCCTTTATTATATTTAATCCATATGTATTGATTATTTATGATTTATGTGTTTTATTTTGACATTTTTATTTAATTCATATTTGTATGTATTATTTGTGTTTTACTTTTATATTTTCATTAATATTTATGTTAATTATTTATTATTTATGTGTTTGGCCACCCCAGGTTCTGCACATTAAAGCTGTTAAATGGACAGTATTTGTCATGTGACATGTCTTTGAACCTCCTCAGACCCAAGAAAGTACAAGTTTTGGCTTTTTTTTATTCAATAATTGCCTATATAGGAAACATCATGATGCAACAGTTTTTTCAGATGCGTTTAAAAAAAAGAAAAAATGGAATGTCCTTTGTGGTGGACAGTTTTTTTTGTGTGTGTGTGTGTGTGGGGGGGGTGTTGTATGAAGTTGTCAAAGTCTTGTCCACAAACATGGACAGAAAACCCACAGCTAGGTCTGAGCAGGTTAAGTCTAACAGTATGTTATGTAATGTAACGGATAGTTTACTTTTGTTTTTAATATGTGTATTATTCTTATGAAGTGGACAGAGTTTATTTTATTTTTGATATGTGCACTATTATTGCTACAAAAAGGACAGAGTTTACTTAAATGTGATATGCTGCTGCATAATTGACAATCTATCTTTGATATGTACAGAAATTTAGTGTTTTGTGGAATTTTGGGTCGGTTGAAGGATGGGGTAAGGGGGCGGTAGATTACAAGTTAAACTTCCTCCTGCTCCTTTTCAAATGTTGGACTTTCTTTTATATAATCCTTTTGTTGTTTGATTTTAATACAAATTTGAAATAAATAAATGAACAAACAAACAATATATATATAAATGCCACAAAACTAATGGAATCATGTGGTATCACCAGCACTAATGTACAGATACTGGGGAAAGAGTTAAAAGAGGAGGGAGAGAGAGAGAGAGAGAGAAAAGGGGAGGGAGTAGAGGAGTGTAAGAGCGAGCAGGGGGAGGAGAAGCTGCATCTTCATCCTCCTCATCATTACCACTACTGGAGCAGAGCGAGTTTGCTCTGTCAGAGTCCAGAAGCTTCAGGACCTGCATCTGCTCCTTCTGCTGGTCTGGACTGGACTGTCCCTGGTGGGGGGGTCTCACATCAGGTCTGCGTCGTCGCCCCCCCTCCTCCCCTTCTTTAAGGAACGGAAGTGCTCTGGTGTTTTCTTTCTGGTGGCTCGGTGCTGGAGCAGAGTGCTTACCTCAGGATTTACAAAGAAGCAGCAGCAGAACAGCACAGGAGGCAAGAAGTGAGGAAGGAGGGGGGGGTCGTGGGGGGGGGTGGAGGAGGGGGTGGGGGGGCGCCGGATGACAAACAGCGAGGGGAGGATGGTTTGCACTGCAGCATCAGACTGGCATCTCCCCCGTCCAACACCGGGGATCCTTTCTTTTTTTTTTTTTTTTTTTTTCCCTGTGGTGGTCGAACACATGCGGCGTACGATGGCGACGCCTGGCTGCGTTCTGTGGACGCTGACAGATTACTGCTGCTTTAAGCCAAGCCTCTGGAGATCAAACGCCGGTTTAGGAGGTGAAGGAGCATAAACGTACTGAAGAAACAGCGGAAACATCCTTAAAATTCACTGACTCCGGCTGTTGTTTTTTTTTCCATTTTCAGTCTGAGGGAGCCACATTTATTTCGGTGATTTTTGATGTAGCATGACTGTGTTAGCAACAGGTTTACTGTTCCGGAGTTTCATCTGCGGAAAAAACTTCCCAGACATTTTCCAAAACAGTAACACAATGCTGCATTTGTTCTACTTTTTGTTTTACCAGACGTGTGTGACGTAGTCTGGGGCAAAACCTTCTTCAGTCCGTGAAGCGTTTGGTTCCAGCCCCTCAAATTTGGTCGATTACCTGAAATTGCGGCAACTTTGCGTCTCTAGAAGTGTTGGTAAAGAGGCTTTGTAGGATGCCGGCTGCCTCTAGCTGAGCTTCCTCCTCCTCCTCCTCCTCCTCTTCCTCCTCTTCCTCCTCCAGTCCAAACATGAACTCTTCTTCCAATGTGAACCAAAGCAGCGGCGCCGCCACCTTTTGCCTGCTGGGCGCTGTGGGCTACTCCCACAGCCTGGATACCTGCGTGCTGGAGGTGGTCGTCATCCTCTTCCTCACCGTCCTCATCATCAGCGGTAACCTGGTGGTGATCTTTGTCTTCCACTGCGCCCCCCTGCTGCACCACCACACCACCAGCCACTTCATCCAGACCATGGCCTACGCCGACCTGCTGGTGGGTGTCAGCTGCCTGGTGCCGTCGCTCTTCCTGCTTCACTACCTCCGAGACCTCAACGAGGAACTCACCTGCAAAGTTTTCGGCTACATGGTGTCCGTGTTGAAGAGCGTCTCCATGGCGTCGCTGGCGTGCATCAGCGTCGACCGCTACATCGCCATTACCCGCCCGTTGTCGTACTCCACCTTGGTGACCGCGTGCCGCCTGCGGGTGTGCATCGTCTTGATCTGGGTTTACTCCGCCCTCATCTTCCTGCCGTCCTTCTTCGGCTGGGGGAAACCGGGTTACCACGGCGACATATTCCAATGGTGCGCCGACTCTTGGAAGACCAGTCCCGGTTTCAGCACCTTCATCGTGGCCGTGCTGTACGCCCCGGCGGCGCTCACCGTCTGCTTCACCTACGGGAGTATTTTCCGGATCTGTCGACAGCACACCAGGGAGATCACGCAGCGACACGCCCGCTTCAGCTCGCAACTGGACGGCGAGAAAGGCGAGCGAGGGGAGCGCTGCGAGGGCTGTCCGGACAAGCGCTACGCCATGGTTCTGTTCCGCATCACCAGCGTCTTCTACGTGCTGTGGATGCCGTACATCCTCTACTTCCTCCTTGAGAGCGCCGGGCTGTACCAACACAAGGTGGCGTCCTTCCTCACCACGTGGCTGGCAATCAGCAACAGCTTCTGCAACTGCCTCATCTACAGCCTGTCCAACAGCGTCTTCCGGAAAGGTCTGGGTCGCCTCTTCAGCCCATTGTTCCCTTCGTGTCTGAGCTGCACGGACGCTAAAAAGGCCCTGGTGCCCGTCAGCCCCCGACCGGATTCACGATGCCAAGTATGAGCGCTGTCCGCCATGGATTTGTTTGGTCGCTTTAGGAGTGCTTTACCGTCGGATGCATCGCACACGTCACAGGGGTTTTTGTCCCGCAACGACATGCGTTGAGGACCCCTGCAGGACGGCGCAAGGAAGGCGCCCGTTGGTCGACTTGGAGGTTGATTCATGGAAACGAGGCTGAAGTTCCCTCTGGTTTTTCACAAATGAAGCTGTGAAGCAGTGACGACGCAGTCACTGAGCCACGTAATTGGGAGTAATCAGATAATTGTAATAATCAGATGTGATGCATTTACATGCACTTCAGAAATCCCTGGTTTAGACATTTCAGTCCATTATCGGATTTCTTTTGGAGTACTTACGTAGTGAAGGTAGAATCAAACTTCCTGTTATTGTTTGGCTATGTTAGGTCTGATTTCTTCTTTTTTTTTTACACATGTAAAGGATACAAATCAAATTAAAAGGTATACGTGCATGAAGACATCAGCAGAAATCAGGTGCGTTAATCTGATTTCTCATAATCAGATTTTACTGTTTATATGATCACTAGAATAATCTGGTTGGATGATGTGAAATTAGCCCAGTGTCATTGGCGTACATATTTAGACCTACATCGGAAAATTCATTAATGTAAACATATGAAGGACAGGGCTTAAGATGGTGCCCTGAGGGATCCCATTTTCAGTTTAATCCAACACATATTTCTGATCGCTTGAATAATCCGATAACTCCGTAAACCAGGTCACGATTGGAGTTTTAGTCTGAACGATATGTTGGATCTGATATGGACTGAAGGATTCGCATTTTGGTTTGGAGGGTTTTTAAAGACTTTTGTGAACTCCAGATGCAAAAAAAAAAGGCGAGTACAACACGGCTGGTGTTGTGCGATCCACTGAAAATGCAAAAAAAAACAAAAAAAAAAAAAACTGAACGCAAATTCTGCAAATTGTCTTTCAGGGTTGAAATACTGATGACGCAAAAAATGTTCTACTTGTACAAGTTTACTGATGTGTTTCCACTTGGATGTGCAGGTTAGGGGTCCAATGACGGGGTTTATTTATTTATTTTACTCGTTCAGAGTGAAAATGGGAGGAATTTGGACAAAGCACATGTTGTTATTAGTGATATTTAGTGTTGCTCCACCTTATAACAGTGACTGTTAAATGAAACCAAGTAAGATTTCAACGTTTCTCATCAGTTTGCACTTTGACCTGTGGGATTATTATTAAAAATACTTGTTTAACTGTTGGCTTCGGGATAAAGCTGCATTGATTATTGATTATCTGATGGTCAGCGGTTCCACCAATCAAGTGTTTTGTTTTTTTTTTTTTACTTATAATGAAGAAAAGCCAAAACATTCAGAATTTTGAGTGTTTTCTGGGTTTTTTCCACCTGTTTGACAGAAATGTGAGTTGTTATGAATAAGTCACCGTCGTTTTTCTGACATTTTTATCGACTAAAACAATCACGAAACAATCAAGGTTAGTCGAAAATGATGATAATCACTGTTGTAGCGCTGATATAACCCAGAGAGGCCTGCATCAGGACCAATGTAGCATGAAAAAATAAAAAAAAAACTAAGAATGATGACGAGGCAGGTCAATAATCGGTCGATCTGTGTAACTATGACAACCAGTCTGAGTCTGAGAGCGTGTTTGGCTCCATGTGAAGCTCACGTGTCCGTTCGTCGATAAGGATTTCTGTGTTTTTGAAGCTCTGTATGTTTATACAGGCTCCGCTTTCATGTGTAAGAATCCACTTTGCCTTCCAGACGTTTCCAGGCGTTAACTTGTGTTTCTCCAGAGCAGGGCTGTCAAACTCATTTTAGTTCAGGGGCCACATTCAGCTAAATTTGATCTGAAGTGGGCCGAACCAGTAAAATAATAACATAATAATATAAAAATAATGTCAACTCCAAACTTTTCTCTATGTTTTAGAGTGAAAAAAGGAAATTTACATTATGAACAGGTTTACATCTACAAACTATCCTTTCAAAAGATGTGAATAACATGAACAAAGAGAAAAAATAAGTGTAACTTTAACAGTATTATGTCTCAGTTTATCATTTACACACGTACATTACACTGTAAAAAAACAAAAACAAACAAACCATAAAAAAAGGTAGTATTCCAGCAGCAGGGGTGCCGAAAAAATACTGTTAAATAACAGAAAATAACCATCTCATAAAAATATGGCAATTTACCATAATTAAAATACAGTTTTTTGCCCTAATTTTACATGAGAGTTTGCATATTTTTTTGACTTTTTAATGTTTAATAAAGAATATTTACATGTATTAAAACAATCAAATTACCTATAAATATATATATAAAAAATAATTTTCAATGAGACTCAGTTGTACAATCCACTGATAAAAACTGTATTTGGACAGTTTATCAGTACTTATACATGTTATACATTCACAAAAATACATTTATTCAACATTTTTGTTGTGAAACCTCCTGTAATTACACAAGATATTTGTCAATTAACAAACAAGTCTGGTTAAACTTACAGAACAAATACTTCTGTTACGGTTAATTGTCAGTAATTTTATCTGGTTTCTTTTTTTTTTTTTTTTTTTTTACAGTATTAAACTTTAAATTAACAGTTCAATCTCATAAATGAAAATACAGGAAAAATCTGTAAAATAAACAATGAAAATTCTGTTAAATTACAGATTTTTTTTTACAGTGTATAACTTACAGATCACAGTGGATCTACAAATGCACAAAACATTGAGTAACAGGCAGAATATTGTTAAAATTGTACCCACTTCTCTTAAGACATTTCAAATTATTCACATTTTTTTTTTTTGCAAAATTATACTTTCTTTTAGTGTAAATACATGAAAATATTTACATTTACAAAGAGAAACATTTGGAGTTGTCATTATTTCTATGTTATTATGATAGTATTTGACTGGTCCTGCCCACTGGAGATGGAATTGTTCTGAATGTGGAACCTGAACTAAAAGGATTGTTCATATCTTCAGTGTAATTTTTGCATTTCATGAATTCATCCCAGGGGCCGGACTGGACTGTTTTGCAGGCCGGATTTGGCCCCTGGGCCGCGTGTTTGACACCTGTGGTCTAGAGGGTTTTAGTCTACATTTCCTGCTCAGGTTTATCAGGTTTATCTCCCAGCTGAAACAGTCCCAGACTCTGAACCCTCTGGTATCCCACCCATAGACGCCCTTAAAACCCCCAGTACTGAGGCAGGGCTCCGACACCTTCAATTTAAGACTTTTTTAAGACCAGGGACGCACCAATACCACTGTTTTCCAGACCCAGTACTTACATTTGATTACTTGCCGATACTTGCCGGCCCCTGGGCTACATGTTTGAGACCCCTGATATAAAGAAAGAGCCATTAACCACCAACGAACCCTCATGTTACAAAACCATACAATTCAATAATCCACTGTTGTATTTATATATGAGGCATTCACTCATTCATTGTTCTACAGAGTATACACAATATTTACAGAGGAGAACAGTTGTGTTTGGTCTTTAACCAGGTTTTGCTTCTGGTGGTGAACATCTCAAACTCAGACATGGATTTTATTTCTGATGGTAGTGAGTTCCACAGTTTAACACTGACCGCAGAATTAGATGACTGTCCCAAAGGGGTCCTGCAGGATGGGATTTTGGAATTCAGGTTTGAGGCAAGGTTATTATTGTTAATGAAAACTAATGAAATGATGAAACCAGAATAGAAAAATCATTTTCGTTAACTGACATAAATAAAAACTATAATTAAAAGAAAAAAAAAGATAACTAACTGAAACTGTATTGTGTGTTTACAAAACAAACTAAAACAGATAAAAATTACGGATAAAATTCCCTTAGTTTTCGTCAGTGTCAGTGTTTTCCTCTGATACGACCTTTTATTCCATGAAATTCAAACTGTACATCATATGTTCACCCAGACCAGAGGGTTACATCCTGAGTCGTGTACGGCGGTGGGCTGGTCACCTCCTGACGTCTGTGGCGTCTGCTGGAGTCTGACCCATTGTACTGGTGACGTTTCCAGAGGACTTATGTCTGTTTAAGAGGGTTCATGTAAATACACTTCAGAGCTGAAATATTTAAGGGGTTAACGGAGCCCGGGGGGGGGGGGGGGGGGGGGGGGGGGTCCAGACAGACACTGATGTCAAGTACACCAGTCTGTGGATGAAGTATGGTTGTTTTTCTGAAGATAAGTTATCCCTAGAACAGGGAAGTCACATTTTAGTTCAGGTTCCACATTCAGACCAGTAGGATCTGAAGTGGATCAGAACCAGTAAAATAATGACAGATTAACCTGTAAATAATGACAAATACTAACTTTGGTCTGTTTCATATGGAAGAGGATTAGGGCCACTGGAAATAAAAAAAATTAAATTAAAGTCTATATATATATATATATATATGTATATATATATATATATATATATATATATATATATATATATATATGTATTCAGAGGAAAAAAAGTCAGAATTCTGACTTTATTCCTGAAATTCTGACTGTTTTAAATATTTTTTTTATTATTGTTCTGAGAATAAAGTCAGAATTCTGAGAAAAAAAGTCTGAAATCTGACTTTTTTTTCCTCAGAATTCTGACTTTAATCTCAGAATTCTGACTTTTTCTCTGAATTTAGGCTGTTTTAATTTTTTTTTTGTTATTGTTCTGAGATTAAAGTCAGAATTCTGACTTTTTTCTCTGAATAAAAATAAATAAATAAATAAATAAATACATAAATATATATATATATATATATATATATATATATATATATATATATATATATATATATATATATTGGACCTTAACTTTATGTATTTATTTTTTTTGAACATAAATTTGACAAATCTGAACAAAATGAACAGAAATAAACCAAAAATAACAAAACATTTTCAAGTAATTTTACTTTTTAAATTTAATTAAAACTGTGTCATTATTTACAGGTTATTTACACTTAGTTTATTTGATCCTATTGGTCTGAATGTGGAACCTGAACTAAACTGACGTTAACGTTCTTTATTTTTAATATCTTCAGTGTCATTTGTGCTTTTTTATAAATTGACCCCACTGGTTGGACTGGACTTTTTGGCGGCTGGTTTTGGTCCACGGGCCGCATGTTTGACACCCGTGTCCTAGAGCTAAGAGTCCTAGAGCTGCGCCTCAGACTGACCTGTGGTGGTTGTTGTTGTTCTTGGATGTTTAGAAGGTGATGGAGGTGAATTTTCCAGAGCGTCTTGCTTTTGAATTCATCCTGAAGTTTAATGAAGTAAAAGTGAGTGAATGAGCTGGAGTTTCAGCCGCGTACGTGGACGTCCACATCTGGGAGTGTTTTCATGGACAAACGCTTTATCGAGTTTTCATCAGAAAAGGAAACTATTTGAAGCTGAAGTATTTTGATAAACGTCAAAGTAAAGTTAAAGGAAAATGTCCTGAATGTGTAGGTTTGTTCTTCTGGGCTTTTTGTCTGAGGTTTTACTGAGGATTAAAAGCTAAAAGTCAACTCAACTTTATTAATAAAGTACTTTAAAAACAACAGTCAGCCAAACGGCGGTACTACGACGGCGTATTAGGACCACATAAGGAAATAAAAACACTGTCACTACGAGGATAAAATCATAAAATATCACGATAAAACCCTTAATTTTATGAGAATAAAGTCAAATACAAAAAAGTCATAATTTTATGGGAATAAAATCATAGTTAAAAGAAAAATCATAATTTAACAAAAATAATGCCATACTTTTATGAGATTAAAGTCGTAATAAATTTGTAATGGTCCGATAAAAAATCATAATTTAGAAATTGTCGGTCTGAAGTAAGTGTAGTAATTTGCTCCAAATCCGTTCGGGCCCTACAATAAAACAAACCCAAATGTGTGCGAACTGTCTTCAAAGTCTACTAATGATAATGTGTCGATGGTGGGCGGGGCTAATAGGCTCAGTATTTGGCCTTTGTGCGTAAACCTCAAATGAAAGTAGAACCTCACAAAATGTTCCCAGTTCTACATTATGTGACGAGTGGGTACGACAGTATTCTGTAAATTAGGATATTTTTCCCGCCCGTTTTTAAATTACTATGTTATTCTCGTAATATTATGACTTTATTCTTGAAATATTATGACTTTAATTTCATAAACGTACAACAATATTTTCGTTAAATTATGAGTTTTTAAAAACTATGACATTGTTCTCAAAATATTGACTTTATTCTCAAAAAATTATGACTTTTTTGTATTTGACTTTATTCCCGTAATATTATGGCTTTATTCTCAAAATATTCCGACTTTAATCTCATAAAAGTATGATGGTGGGTGGGGCTAATAGGTTCAGTATTTGGTGGGCGGGGCTAATAGTCTCAGTATTTGTCCTTTGTGCGTAAACCCCAAATGAAAGTCGAACCTCACAGAATGTTCCCAGTTCTACATTATCAGACCAGTGGGTACGACTGGATTCTGGTAAATTACTGTGTTTTTTTCAATTACAACATTATTTTTGTAATATTATGGCTTTATTCACGCAAAGTTATGACTTTTTGTATTCGACTTTATGTCATAAAATTACGGGTTTTATCTCAATATTTTACAAATTTATTGTCATAGTGACAAGAGTTTTTATTTTCTTATGATAAATATGTTTTAAGAAGATTTAAAACAGACAGTGAGTCGACCTGACTGATGAGTAAAGGTTAAAAAAAAGAGTAAACAAACGGATAAACTGCTCTGTATCGTCCAAAAATATTAGAATATTCATCATGGTTTTTAGGTTGAAATGTTGTAACAGTTTGAATAAGATTTATCATCTGGTTTGTGGAAAATGAAACTATTTTAGTAAGTAACGACAGCTTTATTTAAAGTTTCAAACACATATCATCATCATAATTTTTAGGGTTTTCTACCATTTTAAAATCACAGTAGTCACTTTGCCATTGACCCTCAAATTGCGCAAATATAACTTTTGTATAAAAATTGACCTAATGGAAAAAGGGCAATTTTGCCAAAACTCTTGGTTTTTAATTAAAAGTTTTTGCGCTGGCAAGAGGTGGTTTTTCAGGCGTAGCACAAACAGTATATCACGCAAAACTGTTGCGGAAAGACCTTTTTCGCAACTAGAGTCAGGTGAATTAAAAAAAAACGGATGTTGACATGCGTTACAACAAGCGAAGAAGAAGAAGAAACGTGTGTGGGTATGTGTGGACACACCAGGGAACCCGATCATTTTTTAATTTAGTACGAGATCGAGGGGTAATGTAGAATAATAATGAATATATCTGTAAATCAACACCATATTTACGTTCGTCAGCATGTTTATTGAATGACTTCTCTTGTCATCTTGTGATAATAAATAAACAAATCATCGCATTTATGATTTAATGGAAAAACCGACATTATGCACGTCTGTTTTTTCGACATTTAGTAAATATCGGTAAAGTTTTGCGCAGATGTCCAATGGAAAAGTGACTAGTGAAATTTCATCCCTGTACAGAAGAGGATTAGACCCGCTGGAAAATCTTTTTTTTTTTAAAAAGTCCAATATATAGTCCAATAATATTTTTTTGTTACTATTCTGAGGAAAACATCTGATTTTTGACTCATTCGGTCATTTTTAATGTTTAAAAATCAAAATCCTGCACATGGGCACCGTTTAAAAATTAGTTTAAGCAATAAAATACAGCACGACCGTAGAAACATTCACAGAAAACGTATCAGAATAAACAGAAAAATGGCGTTTTGAGCTTTGGTTGAGGAAGAAAAGTTTCTCTAAGTTCAGTGTTGTGATTTTTGTGAGTTTCATGAAGCTCAAACGTGATTAATTGAACTGATTGGAATTATTTTCCTGGTTCAACATGTGAAAAAAAACCTTAAACACGTGAAAGTACGGACAGTCAAATGTTCCAATTCCGCTGTGACTTTAAAAGCATCTGTTTCTGTCTGGTTTCTCTTCGTGTTTTGCTCCTGGAACATAAACACAGCGTTTCCAGGGCGGGGGTTCAGGGGTCAAAGGTCAGCCTGCAGGTCAGGGTTCATCTGCAGGACAGATCTGGAGCCACTCCAGCCGCTGTCCACCATCCAAACCTTCAGACTGGAGGTAAATGTGGCCTGGATCTGATCTGTTTAACTCATATGTGACCTGGATCTGATCTGTTTAACCCATATGTGACCTGGATCTGATCTGTTTAACCCATATGTGACCTGGATCTGATCTGTTTAACCCATATGTGACCTGGATCTGATCTCTCTAACCCATATGTGACCTGGATCTGATCTCTCTAACCCATATGTGACCTGGATCTGATGTGTTTAACTCATATGTGACCTGGATCTGATCTGTTTAACCCATATGTGACCTGGATCTGATCTCTCTAACCCATATGTGACCTGGATCTGATCTCTCTAACCCATATGTGACCTGGATCTGATCTGTTTAACTCATATGTGACCTGGATCTGATCTGTTTAACCCATATGTGACCTGGATCTGATCTCTCTAACCCATATGTGACCTGGATCTGATCTCTCTAACCCATATGTGACCTGGATCTGATCTCTCTAACCCATATGTGACCTGGATCTGATCTGTTTAACCCATATGTGACCTGGATCTGATCTGTTTAACCCATATGTGACCTGGATCTGATCTGTTTAACCCTTTAACGCCAAACGTATCATATTTGATACATAAGTTTTGAACCCTCTACACGATCAGTGTGATATTTGTTTTTACTTGAAAAACCTGTCACCAGTCATAATTTTACTTGAAAAGTCATAGTTTAAAAAAAAAACAACAAAACCTCATAATTTAACAAAAATAATGTCATACTTTTATGAGATTAAAGTCAATAAATTCGCAATAATCCGATAAAAAGTCATAACTTTGAAATTGTCAGTCTTAACCCTGTAACACCAAACGTATCATATTTGATCCATGAGTTTTGACACCCTCTACATGATCAGTGTGATATTTTTTTCTGAAAAACCTGATGTATACAATTAGATACATGCAATACACAGATAATCCACCAGGGGGAGGAGTTCATTCCCCAGAGGCCTTTCCAGTGACACTACAAGACTGACATTAATGAGGAAGGAGGAAGAACTGGGACCATTTAGAAAGGAATTAACTTTTTGTTAGATATGTTTGTGTTATATCAACGTGATATCATGAATTGTGTACACATAACACGCCACTTTTAATCGGCGTGTTATCTGTACGCATTAGAAGGTTTCAGCGTGTATATTTACGCCAGGGTAAAATAGCACGCCATTAGCGCGATTAGCGGCTAACATGGTTAGGGTTAGATTTAGGGTTAGCGATTAGCACAATTAGCCGCTAGCACAATTTGCAGTTAGGGTTAGCAAAAACACGCCACTTTTTAAAAATTATTTATTTATTTTTAATTATTTTTATTTTTTTATATTACATGCCACTTTTAATTTGTGTGTTATCTGTACGCATTATAAGCTTTCAGCATGTATATTTACGCCGCATAAAGTAGCATGCAATTAGCGCAGTTTGGGTTAAGGTTAAGTGTAGGGTTAGCGATTAGCATGATTAGCCACTAGCGCGATTAGCGGTTAGGGTTAGCGTTAACACGCCACTTTTAAATGACGTGTTATCTGTACGCATTATAAGATTTCAGTGTGTATATTTACGCTGCGTAAAATAGCACACCATTAGCGCGATTAATAGTTTGCGTGGTTAGGGTTAGGTTTAGGGATAGCGATTAGCACTATTAGCCGCTGGCGCGATTAGCAGTTAGAGTTAGCAAAAAAACGCCACTTTTTAAAATGTATTTATTTATTTATTTATTTTTAAATTTTTTTATACTACACGCTGCTTTTAATTGGCATGTTATCTGTACGCATTTTAAGCTTTCAGCGTGTGTATTTACACCGCATAAAATAGCACGCCATTAGCTGCAGATGTTTTACCTGACGCACTTTTGTCTACATTTCATGAGCACTTTTTGAGTTGACTTTGGAAGGTTTGACTTGTCTATGTGCTTTTTATGTATTCGTTTTATGTATGGAAATCTGTCTGTAACTATTTAATGTACTGCTGCCCGTCTGGGCCAGGACACTCTGGAAAAAGAGATTCTTAATCTCAATGAGGTTTTCCTGATTAAATAAAGGTAAAATAAATAAAAATAAATTAGTGCAATTAGCGGCTAGCGCAGTTAGGGTTAGGGTTAGGTTTAGGGTTAGCATGATTGGCTGGTAGTACGATAAGCGGTTAGGGTTAGCGATTAGTGCGATTACTATGATTAGCGGTTAGTGCATTGACACGCCATCAAATGGCATTAAATAAGATGCAAAAGGATGAAAATGCGTACGTATAGCACGCCAAATGCAATAAACTGCCGTCACATAGATCAGTCTGGTTATATTATGTTTTTGTTTGTTCAAAAATAATAATATTTGAGCATTAAGACCCGATGGATCAAATATGATACAAAGTTGGAACTCATACTTGGAAATTGATATTTGAAAAGAAAAAAAAAAAAAAAAAAAAAATTGGGGGGGGGGGTGTTCAGAAGGACCAATAAAGGCTCCAGTTTCAAAGAACTGGAATTTTCTGTCAGTGATTTAATGGTTCAGGTTTTACAGGGTTGAAGACTGTTGTTTTTTTGTTTTTTTATTGATTTATTTTTGAATATAGAAATGGTACAAGCTGCCTGATTGCTACTAGTTGACTTCTTTGCACAACATAATATAGAAATGAAAATTCAAGGAGGCAAAAAAAAATATCGCATATGAATGAGCACACACAAAAAAATCGGATTTCACCCAAAAATCCGAACTGTTCATTAAGACCTGCTGTGTGAACGTAGCCTCAGTTGTTGTTGTTGTTGTTGTTTTTTTTTTCTGTGTGTTCCGTGTACAGTATCTGCTCTGAAAACCTCATTTCCTGCTCGGTTCTTCTAATTGTTGAATTAAATTCTGTCGGACTTGACTCGCATGATTCCGGTTCCGACTCGTCTCATGAACGACTGAACCTCATATCCAAACCGTCGTCGCGTAATAATCAACAGGCTCTTCGGACACAAAAAAACCCCAAAACACACAAACCTGCAGATAAATAAATGCTTCCAGGTTTGTTTGTTTTTTTCAGTTTTACACCAAACCTTGTGTTTTCAGTCATGTGACGCCACGCTGCTCTAATGTGGGATTTACTGCAATACAGCTCACAACCAATCAGCAACAAGGACGTAAAAGCAGCTGGAAAACTCACATTCAAAGGGCTTTACTTATTGAAACTGGTGGACTGATTATTGATTATTGTAAATACACAGATGTCCTGTTGGATTGAAATAAAACTGTGACTCTAACGGCCTTGGGTGTTTATATGTTCAGTGTCATTTTTACTTTTCATAACTTCATTCATTCATGGGTGGGGATCGGACCCTTTGGTGCCTTATGTTTGACACTCCTGACTTAAAATATGACAATTTCCTGTATTCTGAAATATTTGTCAAGAAAAGCTAAATGTCATTCAAAAGGAATAAAAGTAGTTAAAGACACAACACCAAGATAAAACTTCAAAGTTGAATTTATTTACACTAAACTGGAAAAATTTGGATTTTTTAAAATGCATTTATTTATTTTTTAATTAATAAAAAATTCTAATAAAAAATAAAAAAATAAATAGGTAATTTTCATTAGTTTTTTTATTACTTTTTATTTTTTAATTAATAAAGAAATAAAAATTAATTAATTAAAATAAATAAAACATTTTAAGAAAAAACATTTGGAGGTTTTTTTTAAATTATTTTTTATTATTATTATTTTAATTAATAAAAAATATAAATAAATTAAAGAATAAATAAGTAATTTATAGATAAAATAAATAAATAAATTTAAATTAAATGAATAATGTCTCCTCCTCTCTCCTCCTCTCTCCTCCTCTCTCCTCCTGTCTCCTCCTGTCTCCTCCTCTCTCCTCTCTCCTCTCTCCTCCTGTCTCCTCCTCTCTCTTCCTCTCTCCTCCTCTCTCCTCCTGTCTCCTCTCTCCTCCTGTCTCCTCCTCTCTCCTTTCTCCTCCTGTCTCCTCCTGTCTCCTCCTCTCTCCTGTCTCCTCCTCTCTCCTCCTGTCTCCTCCTCTCTCCTCCTCTCTCCTCCTGTCTCCTCCTGTCTCCTCCTCTCTCCTCTCTCCTCCTGTCTCCTCCTCCTCCTCTCTCCTCCTGTCTCCTCCTGTCTCCTCCTCTCTCCTCCTCTCTCCTCCTGTCTCCTCCTGTCTCCTCCTCTCTCCTCTCTCCTCCTGTCTCCTCCTCTCTCCTCCTGTCTCCTCCTGTCTCCTCCTCTCTCCTCTCTCCTCCTCTCTCCTCCTGTCTCCTCCTCTTTCCTCTCTCCTCCTCTCTCCTGTCTCCTCCTCTCTCCTCCTGTCTCCTCCTCTCTCCTCTCTCCTCCTGTCTCCTCTCTCCTCCTGTCTCCTCCTGTCTCCTCCTCTCTCCTCCTCTCTCCTGTCTCCTCCTCTCTCCTCCTGTCTCCTTCTCTCTCCTCCTGTCTCCTTCTCTCTCCTCTCTCCTCCTGTCTCCTCCTGTCTCCTCCTCTCTCTTCCTCTCTCCTCCTGTCTCCTCCTCTCTCCTCTCTCCTCCTGTCTCCTCCTCTCTCCTCTCTCCTCCTCTCTCCTCCTGTCTCCTCCTCTCTCCTCCTCTCTCCTCCTGTCTCCTCCTCCTGTCTCCTCCTCTCTCCTCCTCTCTCCTCCTGTCTCCTCCTGTCTCCTCCTCTCTCCTCCTCTCTCCTCCTGTCTCCTCCTCCTGTCTCCTCCTCTCTCCTCCTGTCTCCTCCTCTCTCCTCCTCTCTCCTCCTGTCTCCTCCTCCTGTCTCCTCCTCTCTCCTCCTCTCTCCTCCTGTCTCCTCCTCCTCCTCCTCCTCTCTCCTCTCTCAGTCTTTCCACACTCTCATCTCTCTCACATGACTGCTAAAGCGTCGTCGCTCACGTGGCGCTCACATTAGTGTTTAGTCAAACTGATTGGACTCACATGCAGGTTATTGATCACATGCAGGTTATTGATCAGGTGGACGGACGCTGACCGTCCAGGACGCTGACCGTCCAGGACGCCGTCGGTGCGTCCCACAGACGAGGCTTCAGGTCTAAACTGGATTGGTTCCGGGGTTTTCCCTCCTGTTCCAGGAATTAGACACAGACTCAGAGCAGCAGTGGACCAGGCTATGGACGTAAAACAGAAAAACACAGACAGGCCTGACGGTGGAGAATGTGTGTGTTTTACAGTGTGATGCATCATGGGTAATCTGTAGTATTAATGATGATAATCTAATGAGTAGCGCTGCAGTAAGTCTACCTGCATTTACTCTGATTACTCTACTTTTGGTGATTGGTTCCTGGATTTCTTCCTAAATATTTGGTTTGATTTTTACCTCCACCAAGGAGGTTCTGTTTTCAACAGGGTTTGTCTGTTTGTTTGTCTCTGTCATTATTCTTATTCTTATTGTTAGTAGTAGTAGTAGTAGTAGTAGTAGTAGTTGTGGTAGTATATTCATCTTCTTCTTATTATTATTATTACTAGCTGCATTGTACCCGTGGTGCAGAGGCTATCTCCCAGCATACCTCACAACATTTGAATAGGGACATAAAATTGTGCCTTGTAGATGGTCAGGTAAGGTTTCTATTCATTTGACGAGTTTGGTGGCAATCAGGCCTGTGAAGGTCTGTGGTTGGCCTGGACCTGGTCCGAGGTGAGCTGGGACCGGTCTGTGGTGAGCTGGGACCCTGTTAAAATCTCCCAGCATACCTCACAACATTTAAATAGGGACATGAAACTGTGCCTAGTAGATCGTCAGGTAATGTTTGTATTCATTTGGTGAGTTTGGTGGCGATGGGGTCTGTGAAGGCTGAGGAAAACCTGAACAAACGCCCTCATGTGCTGCAACATCCAGCGGACATCAATGGGACGTTGGGCGGACATCGGTGAGATGCAGCAGTAGTGAACTGCAGCCTTCACATTTTAGCGTGGTCTGCTAGCAGTAGAAATATCATGAACAGCAGCAGAACCACGTCCGAAAATGGAGTAGGGCGGCAGGGATGAAGAATTCAAAGTAGAGAGAGGCTAAAATGGCCCAGCATACCTCACAACATTTGAATATGAACTGTGCTGCAACATCGAGCGGACATCGATGGAACGCCAGGTGGACAGACACAGAACGTGCATTATATAGTAGGATTATCATCATTATTATTATTATTATTATTATTATTATTATTATCGTTATTATTATTATTATTATTATTATTATTATCCATCCATGTGGCTGCAGATGTTGACAGTACTATATCTAATATCACTTATTCTTTATTTGTGACTAACGCAGATGTTTGTTGCAGCAGAAACTCAAACGTCAGAGAAAACACTGATCTAAAAGTGAATGTTTTGGCTGTAAATTCAGTCCAAACTGCCAACTTTTTTCCCAACAGAAAGTGTTGGGAAAAGCCTCTTAAATGTCCTGTGATGTACATGAAGGTCTATTATCAGTACAGATGTGCGGGTTGTAGCGCTGTACCCCCCCCCCCCATGTGTTTGGTCCTTTCATTCAGGAACATGTGATGTCAAAGTTGATGTTTTTCTTTTCCTGTGGGAAAATCTGAGGCTGGCAGACTGAGGCTGGACTGCACAGTTCCACCACGGACCCCAGGGAAAAGCCTTTCACACACCCACACACAGATACAGGGCCAAATTTGGACCAGGACTCAGTGTTTGGAGGGGGGGGGGGGGGGGGGGGTTAATACATTTAACTTGGATTTGGATCACGAGGATTTCATTGTGTTGTTTTTGAATAGTTTATTAATAAAGTTGATTTGAATTGGATTAGATTAGATTATATAGAACAACAAGGACTGAAAACACACCAGTTTACACAGTTTAGGAGAAACAGGAGTAGGAGTAGTAGTATTAGTAGTGGTAGTAGTAGTAATAGTAGTAGTAGTAGTAGTAGTAGTGGTAATAATAGTAGTAGTAGTAGTTGTTGTAATAGTACTATTAGTATTAGTTACAGCAGTAGTAGAAGTATTAGTCGTAGTAGTAGTAGTAGTATTAGTATTATTAGTAGTATTAGTCGTAGTAGTAGTAATATTAGTCATAGTAGTAGTAGTAGTAGTAGTAGTGGTAATAATAGTAGTAGTAGTAGTTGTTGTAATAGTACTATTAGTATTAGTTACAGCAGTAGTAGTAGTATTAGTCGTAGTAGTAGTATTAGTATTAGTTGTAGTAGTAGTATTAGTAGTATTAGTAGTAGTAGTAGTAGTATTAGTTGTAGTAGTAGTAGTAGTAGTAGTAGTATTAGTATTATTAGTAGTATTAGTCGTAGTAGTAGCAGTATTAGTATTAGTCATAGTAGTAGTAGTAGTAGTAGTAGTGGTAATAATAGTAGTAGTAGTAGTTGTTGTAATAGTACTATTAGTATTAGTTACAGCAGTAGTAGTAGTATTAGTCGTAGTAGTAGTATTAGTATTAGTTGTAGTAGTATTAGCATTAGTCATAGTAGTAGTAGTATTAGTCGTAGTAGTAGTAGTAGTATTAGTATTAGTATTAGTCGTAGTAGTAGTAGTAGTAATATTATTCGTAGTAGTATTAGTATTAGTCATAGTATTAGTAGTAGTAATATTAGTCGTAGTAGTAGTAGTAGTATTAGTCGTAGTATTAGTAGTAGTAGTATTCGTATCCATTGTGTCCACTGTCGTCTTTGTCGGTTTCATCTTCTCTGGTCGGATTCATTTTAAATTTGATCTGTTTCTTCTTTGGGTCAGTGTTGGTAAAGTTTGTTCACAGTTTAGAGAAAATTTGCTTTTTCAGTTTTTGGTGAATTTTGTCAATATTCTAAATGTTCCTTTCCTTCTACTGGTCCATGTGTTGATGGTTTAGAACATGTAAATGGTTCCAGATATCAGTCTAGTTCCTATTGGTCACTGATAGAAGTCATATCTGGACTGTGATTGGATGAGTTCAGTTCTCCTCCAGTGAAAGTCCCGCCCACTTCTATAGTTAGATTGATCTGCATCCAGAACCACAGGACCGGAACATAGAACAGAACCTGAGATAGAACACATTCCACTAGTTCTGATCCACGTAGAACCAGTGGTGTGCACAGGAGGGGGGCAGTGCGGGCAGTTGCCCCCCCTCATGGTCCGATTGTTGAAAAACATGTGCTAAAGTGTCCTCTTGGGAGCTAATATGTGTGCTAAAGTGTCCTCTTGGGAGCTAATACGTGTGCTAAAGTGTCCTCTTGGGAGCTAATACGTGTGCTAAAGTGTCCTCTTGGGAGCTAATACGTGTGCTAAAGTGTCCTCTTGGGAGCTAATACGTGTGCTAAAGTGTCCTCTTGGGAGCTAATACGTGTGCTAAAGTGTCCTCTTGGGAGCTAATACGTGTGCTAAAGTGCCGCTGCACAGAACAGACACTAACGCATGGACTGTTTAATTTGTCCATGAATAGGAAACAGGATAACACCATGTGTGCGTTTGTCTTTTTGTGCCTCCACTGTGTCATGAGTTACACAAATGACGACCATGTGCCGACAACGACGGCAAACACAACAGCAGAAGTGTTTTCGCCGCAGAAGACAGATGCGACCCAGAGGCGTTTCCAGGAAGTCCGACGGTCTGGAGAAGAGTTAAAGAAACGACGGGGACAGTAAATCTGCATCTATGGAGGACCACCGCAGGGAAAAGACGAATGTAACGGATTAATGGAACATCCAAACACAGCGAAAACGCACACAACAGAGCCATTATTCAGACCATCAGTGACGTCCACATAAATTATGGACATTATCATGAAAGTATACTGGAGGTATTTACACAGAGCGTCCACACAAATGAAACATTTACTTGAATCTGTGTTCATCTGATGTCCAGACCACACAAACACTCAGACTTAAACAGTTGAGCGGTGATTTATACAAGAATTCAGTCATATTTGTATTTTATTATTCCTTAAGGACAGAAGAAACTGAAAAGAAATAAAAACAGTGGATTTTGTTCAGTTGTTTTAAAGGAGTGACATTCAGCTTTTTGTTTTTTTAAATGTTCTTCTTCCTTTTCCCTCATTTCCCTGTGCTCTCCATAAACTGTAAATGCTCTGCTTGGCTCTGAATTCTTCATTCATTCAACTCCACAGCTCCATCTTCAACCCTATGTCTGAGGAATGACACCAGAAAGGTGGTTTGGAGCGCTGGCCCTTTAAATGCACAGGAGACACTTCAGGCCCCGCCCCCTCCAGGTTATTGGCTGTGCTGCTCTGTCCGTTCAACAACTGAACATTTGAGGTAATGGGCTCTGAGTTTGGACAGATTTACCTCCAACCAAGGAGCTGATGTTTTCATCTGGGTTTGTCTGTTTGTTTGTTTGTTTGTTTGTCTGTTTATTTGTTTGTTTGTCTTTTTTAACATTTGTTTCTCTGTCTGTTTGTTTGTTTATTGTTTGTTTGTCTGTTAGCAAGATAACGCAAAAAGTTTTAGACAGATTTGGATGAAATTTTCAGTAAATGTTGATACTGGCACAAGGAACAAATGATTACATTTTGGTGTGTGTGTGTGTGTGTGTGTGTGTGTGTGTGTATAGGTGTGTGTGTTGTAATGCTGTGTGTGTGTGTGTGTGTGTGTGTGTGTGTTCTGTGATCAGCAGGAGGTTCAGTTTGCTTTTATCTGATCAGAGGTAGATCGTTGTGAAAACAGAGCGTTTATGCCCAAAGTTATTTATAGAACCGAGGAAATGAGCCTGGAGCCAAGAGCACCTGACACACACACACACACACACACACACAACATATACACACACACAACATACACACACACACACACACACACACACAAAACATACACACACACACACACAACATACACACACACACACAACATACACACACACACACAACATACACACACACACACACAACATACACACACACAACATACACACACACACACACAAACACACACACACACACAAACACACACACAACATACACACACACACAACATACACACACACACAGACAAAATACACACACACACACACAACATACACACAAACACACACACAACATACACACACACACAACATACACACACACACACAACATACACACACACACACACACACACAAAACACACACACATACACACACACACACACACAAACACACACAAACACACACACACACAAAACATACACACACACACAAAACACACACAAAACACACAAAACACACACACAAACACACATACACACACACACACAACATACACACACACACACAACATACACACACATACACACACACACACACACAACATACACACACACACATACACACACACACACACACAAACAAACACACACACAAAACACACACACATACACACACACAGTTGTAGTTTTTAGTTTAAAATCACTGTCGTTTGTCGTCTGTTTCTTTGTTTTTACTGTTTGTTTTCTCAGTTTTTTGCGTCTTTTCATCCTGTTCTTCTGTTTCTTTTCTTTTCATGCAGACATGGAACAGGTCTGAGCTTCACCAGCTCAGGTTTTGCCTCTTATGTGTCTGTTTTTGTTTTTTTTCATGCTTTTTTGTGTCTTTTTTCTATTTGTTTCATTTTAACGTCATTTTCTTCTTTTTTTTTCCTTTTGTTGTTTCTTTTCTGTTTTTGTCTCATAGTCATTCTTCATTGTCACATCTTTTTTTTTAATCTCATTTGAATCTTTTTTCGTCCTTTTCATCTTTTCTTTCCTTAAACTCGTTTGAATCCTCGTTAAACAAACGAAGCGCAGATCCACATTATTTATTATGGGGTTCATGTCATGAGTTGGTTTCCCTCCAGGATCATCCTGTTTGTGGTTTTTATAAATAAAACTGAACCCTGGAGTCAGTCAGATGTTTTTCTGCAGTAAAAATACTCAGAACACACTTCACAAATACTCCACTACTAGTACAAGTACTGCATATCTGAGGATTATCAGCAAAATGGGAGTAAATGTTCACAGTCGGAGTGTTTTTGATGCATTTTCCTGGTTTTACTTTAACCCTCAGATCTGTGCCACAGGTGCATTCTGGGTAAATTACCTTTACAATAGTGTCCATCTCCTTATATGGACATCCTGGGCAGGGTTTATTGGTCACATGTTCAGATTTTACAAACTGCTTTTTTTTTCATCTTTCGAAACCTGAAAAATGTTCGGTTAAAAAAAAAAAAAAAAAACCCTCTAAAGGCGACAGATGTTTTTACCACAGTTTCATGAAGTTTAGTTTATGTTTTTGTTCTTTTCTGCTATAGAAACACGGTTCAGATTCTGTAAATGACAACGTTTACACTCAGAAAAAAAACAATATTACAAAAGGTATTGTGAAAATGAACCAAAAAATGAACAAAATTATGAAAATGAACAAGAAAGTGAATGAAATTATTATAAAAATGAACAAAAATGAACCAAATTATTTTGAAAATGAACAAAAAAATGAAGGAAATTATTATAAAAATGAACAAAAATGAACCAAATTATTTTGAAAATGAACAAAAAAATGAAGGAAATTATTATAAAAATAAACAAAAATGAACCAAATTATTATTCTTTAAAAAAAAAATGGAATAACTTCTTGTTTTGTTTTTGTTTTTCTGGACTAACTTTTTTGTTTGTTTGTTTTTCTGGACTAACTTCTTTTTTTTTGTTTTTTAGGACTACTTTTTGTTTTTCTGGACTAACTCCTTTTTTTTGGGACTAACTTCTTTTCTTTGTTTTTCGGGACTAACTTCTTGTTTTATTTTTTGGACTAACTTCTCTTTTTTTGGGACTAGCTTCTTTTTTTTGTTGTTTTTCTGGACTAACTTTTTTTTGTTTTTCAGGACTAACTCATCTTTTTTCGGGACTAGCTTCTTTTTTTTGTTTTTCTGGACTAACTTTTTTTGTTTTTTGGGACTAACTTCTTGTTTTGTTTTTTGAACTAACTTCTTTTTTTTGTTGTTTTTCTGGACTAACTTTTTGTTGTTTTTCAGGACTAACTTATCTTTTTTCGGGACTAGCTTCTTTTTTTTAATGGTTTTTCTGGACTAACTTTTTTGTTTTTTGGGACTAACTTCTTGTTTTGTTTTTTGGACTAACTTCTTTTTTTCTGGACTAACTTCTAACTTTGGACTTTTCCAAATGTTCCAAATGTTTGTGGTTTGTCCTCTGTGGGGGGGTCCGGCGGTGGGGTTGTGGGGGTCAGAGGGTCTGGGGGTTCTAGTGGGGGGTCTGGGGGTCTGGGGGGGGTCAGGGGGTCTGGGGGGGGTTGATCCTCAGGCCTGCTCTTGGACAGTCCAGTGTTGGTCAGAGCTGCTGTGTTTTCAGTTCCATGTCTGGATGCACAAACACACCTGAGCTGAAGGCGGAGCTGTGGTTGAATGACAGACGGAGAAACAAAGGGTTCAGATCCAACAGACGTTTATTGAGCTGAAGGCAGAAGGCTTCACCCACAGGAGTTCACATCTGCAGGACACAGGTTCAGACCAGACAGGAAGCACAACGGAAGGAAAACGGAACAGGAAACAAGAGGAAACTGATGGAAAATAAAATAATAAAGGAAACATGATAAAAGTACGTACAATTTAAAAAAGAAGGAAAAACAAGAGGAAAATGAAATAAAAATATAAAAGACAAAAGCGACAGAAGCAGAAGAGGCAAAGAAATAGATGAATAGAAGACAAAAGATTAAAAAAATGAAAATATATAAAAGGATTTCAAATATGAACAAAGGAAAGAAAAACAAAGGAAAAGAAAAGAAAGGCCTGTATCAGAGTATCCTCTTCTTCTTCTCCTCCTCCTCCTTCTTCTTTTTCTTCCTCCTATTCTTCTTCTTCTCCTCCTCCTCCTTCTTCTTCCTCCTCTTCTTCTGCTCCTCCTCCTCCTTCTTCTCTTCTTCTTCTTCCTCCTCTTCTTCTTCTCCCTCCTCCTCCTCCTTCTTCTTCTTCCTCTTCTTCTTCCTCCTCTTCTTCTCCTTCTTCTTCTTCTTCTCCTTCCTCCTCCTCATCCTCCTCCTCCTTCTTCTTCATCTTCTTCTTCCTCCTCTTCCTCCTCCTCCTTCCACATCCTCATCCTCCTCGTCTTTCTTCTTCTCCTTCTCCTCCTCCTCTTCTTCATCCTCCTCCTGTTCTTCTTCTTTTCATGTCCTGTTCATTTGCTTCCCCCTAGTGGTTGAATCGAACATGTGCTGAAATAAAAAAAAAAAGACTTTTCTATGAAAAAGCACCAACAGTTCTTATTACATCCTTTCTTCTGTTCAGTTTTCCATCTGAATTTCCTTATTTCACTTCATATTGTCCTTTTTTTCTTCCATCTTTATTCTTGAGTGTTTTCTTTCCCTTCACACGTCAGTCAAATAATCACATTGGCCTGTTTTTAGTTTTATTTATATCAGTTTAGTCTTTATTTAATTTGTGTCATATTCAGCTGAAATAGACATAAATAAATAAATAAATAAATAACATGACATAACATAAAATCACAGAATTGACTAAACAGATTGTTTGAAGCCTCTTGTACCTTTTTTTTTTTTTTAAACATTAATAATTTTATTCAGCTCATATTTTATATTTGGGTGTTGATAATAAATGTTATATGGACCAAACTCCCCAAATCAAACTTCATGTACACTAGTTTTCACAGCTCTGCTTCATATCAGATGAATTATTTTAATATCAATCATGTTTTTAATGTATTTCTCTAAAAACCGTCCAGAAATTAACTCATTTATGAAAATTCTTCATGTTTCATAGTGAATTTTAATCAACATCTGTAAAACTAAAAGGAAAATGTACAGATTATTGCTGTTTGAGGCATTAATCTGTTAATTTCCTGAATATTGATGATAAATGACATGTTAAAGGTTAATATCAGAACAGTTTACATCAGGCCGGACCAGAAAAAAATCACATCATAACTTTTAAATAAACTCAACTTCAAACTTTTGTCAGTTTTAAGCTGAAAATCAACTTTATGGAACTGTTCACATCTACAAACTATCCTTTAAAAAACATGAATAACATGAACCTGAAGATTCTCAAGAAAATTCTTCTAATTTGACCAATATTCTACCTCTGTTTATTATTTATCCATGTTCATTAAAACGTACAGATACAGTGGATCTACAAATACATAAAACATTTAATAACAGAATATTGGTCAAATTACGCTGATTGAAATGAACAAATCTATAGTTGTTCATATTTGTTCAGGTTATTCATATTTTTAAAGGATGGTTTGTCAATGTTTTTTTTTTGTAATTTCACTTTTTTCAATTACTTAAAACAAAACAAAACAGAAATTATCATTATTTATAGTATTTATAATTAATATTTCTCCCAAGACATTTCATGTTGTTTGTATTTGTTCAGATTATTCATATATTTTATTATTCACAGACAAATAGGATCTCAAACAGGTCCAATCAGAGAAATAAGAACATAAGAACATATGAATAATGTCAAAAATAAGCACAATTTTAAATAACATCAACAAAATTATGTTAAAATTCCACTAGTTTCTTTTCAGACTTTTAAGGTTATGTTAAAAACATGGTACATATATTTTTTTTTAATGTAATTTTACTTTTCTACACTGGAATAAACATATAAACTCAGAGTTTGTATAATTTATAGGTTAATCTGTTCTTATTTTACTGGTTCTGATCCACTTTACATCGTGTTGGTCTGAATGTGAATCAGTTCCTGATCTTTTCTCTGTTTGTCTTTTTTTTTATTTCCATATGTTTGATGAAGTGAAAATCATCAGATGAGGCTGTTTGTTCTGAAGTGGACCAGCAGAGGACGCTGTCGCCACACAGAAGAATCAGACAGCCTCAACGTTTAAATCTGAGGTTCAGTTAAAACAGGAGTAAAACATGAGGCCCATGGACCAAAACTGGACCACCAAAGAGTCCAGTCCAGTCTGAGGGGGGTTAGGGTCAGGGTTAGGGTTAGAGTTAGGGATTAGGATGGGTTAGGGTTATGTTTAGGGTCAGGGGAAGGACCATGATTGGACGTCATACTATAGTCTTATGAAAATTCCGTTTGGAGCCTCTGATACGATCTGAAAAAGGTGATGACACGACCTGAAACATCTGAGGGAGCTTTTATTATGAGCTTAGGAACGTCCTAAAACACTTTTTAACCTTTCATTAAGATATGTTCAAAAGGACCAATTTTGGACGTATGTGCTCCAAAAAGGGTAACTTTGGACCATGTTCAAATCTGATTAAAAAGTGATCTAGATCATTATAGATGCCCATTCACATGTTTCCAGAGGTATTTCAAGATATTTCAAGGTTTAAACATTCATTGGCGCCCCCTGGTGTTCAGTTGGTCTGGCTATAGTATGTTCTCTGAAAAGGGTAATTTTTTACCAATTGCAAATCTGATTAAAAAGTGATGTAGATCAATATAGATGCCCATCTGCGTGTTTCTGAAGGTGTTTCAAGATGTTTCAAGCGTTTATTCAAACATTCTTCGGCGCCCCCTGGTGTTCAGATGGTAATGCTATAGTATGTGCTCCAAAAGGGTAATTTTGGACCATCTTCAAATCTGAGTAAAATGTGCTCTAGATCATTATTTATGCTCATCTATATGTTTCCAGAGGTGTTTCACGATGTTTTTAGACTTTATTCAAACATTCATCGGCGCCCCCTGGTGCTCAAATGGTAAGGCTATAGTATGTGCTCCAAAAGGGTAATTTTGGACCATTTTCAAATCTGATTAAAAGTGTTCTAGATCATTTTAGATGCCCATTCACATGTTTCCAGAGGTGATTCAAGATATTTCAAGCATTTACTCAAACATTCATTGGAGCCCCCTGGTGCTGAAATGGTAAGGCTAGTATGTGCTCCAAAAATGGTCATTTTGGACCATGTTCAAATCTGACTAAAATGTGCTCTAGCTCATCATTTATGCTCACCCATGTGTTTCCAGAAGTGTTTCAAGATGTTTCAAGCTTTTATTCAAACATTCATCGGCGCCCCCTGGTGGTCGAATGGTAAGGTTATAGTATGTGCTCCAAAAAGGGTAATTTTGGACCCAGTTCAAATCTGATTAAAAAGTGTTCTAGATCATTATAGATGCAGATCTACGTGTTTCTGAAGGTATTTCAAGATTTTTTGAGCTTTTATTCAAACATTCATTGGCGCCCCCTGGTGGTCAAATGGTAAGGCTATAGTATGTGCTCCAAAAGGGTAATTTTAGACCATCTTCAAATCTGAGTAAAATGTGCTCTAGATCATTATTTATGCTCATCTATATGTTTTCAGAGGTGTTTCAAGATGTTTCAAGCTTTTATTCAAACATTCATCAGCGCCCCCTGGTGGTCAAATGGTAAGGCTATAGTATGTGCTCGAAAAAGGGGTAATTTTGGACCATTTGCAAATCTGAGTAAAAAGTGTTCTAGATCAATATAGATGCCCATCTGCATGTTTCTGGAGGTGTTTCAAGATGTTTCAAGCTTTTATTCAAACATTCATCGGCGCCCCCTGGTGCTCAAATGGTAAGGCCATAGTATGTGCTCTAAAAGGGTAATTTTGGACCATTTTCAAATCTGATTAAAAAGTGTTCTAGATAATTTTAGATTCCCATTCACATGTTTCCAGAGGTGTTTCAAGATATTTCAAGCATTTACTCAAACATTCATGTGCGCCCCGTGGTGCTGAAATGGTAAGGCTATAGTATGTGCTCCAAAAATGGTCATTTTGGACCATGTTCAAATCTGACTAAAATGTGCTCTAGATCATCATTTATGCTCACCTATGTGTTTCCAGAAGTGTTTCAAGATGTTTCAAGCTTTTATTCAAACATTCATCAGCGCCCCCTGGTGGTCAAATGGTAAGGCTAGTATGTGCTCCAAAAGGGTAATTTTGGACCATTTTCAAATCTGATTAAAAAGTGTTCTAAATTTTAGATGCCCATTCACATGTTTCCAGAGGTGTTTCAAGATGTTTCAAGCATTTATTCAAACATTCATATATTCATATGCGCCCCCTGGTGTTCAGTTGGTAAGGCTATATAGTATGTGCTCCAAAAAGGGTCATTTTGGACCATGTTCAAATCTGACTAAAATGTGCTCTAGATCATCATTTATGCTCACTTATGTGTTTCCAGAAGTGTTTCAAGATGTTTCAAGCTTTTATTCAAACATTCATCAGCGCCCCCTGGTGGTCAAACAGTAAGGTATGTGCTCCAAAAAGGGGTAATTTTGGACTATTTGCAAATCTGAGTAAAAAGTGATCTAGATCAATATAGATGCCCATCTGCATGTTTCTGGAGGTGTTTCAAGATGTTTCAAGCATTTATTCAAACATTCATCGGCGCCCCCTGGTGTTCAGATGGTAAGGCTATAGTATGTGCTCCGAAGAGGGTAATTTTGGACCATCTTCAAATCTGAGTAAAATGTGCTCTAGATCATTATTTATGCTCATCTATATGTTTCCAGAGGTGTTTCACGATGTTTTTAGACTTTATTCAAACATTCTTTGGCGCCCCCTGGTCCTCAAATGGTAAGGATCCACATGGTATGTGCTCCAAAAAGGGTACTTTTGGACCAATTGCAAATCTGATTAAAAAGTGATCTAGATCAATATAGATGCCCATCTGCGTGTTTCTCGAGGTGTTTCAAGATGTTTCGAGCATTCAAACATTCATCGGCGCCCCCTGGTGTTCAGATGGTAAGGCTATAGTATGTGCTCCAAAAAGGGTAATTTTGGACCATGTTGAAATCTAAATTAAAAGTGATCTACATCAATATAGATGCCCATCTGCGTGTTTCTGGAGGTGTTTCAAGATTGTTTGAGCTTTTATTCAAACATTCATCAGCGCCCCCTGGTGGTCAAATGGTAAGGCTATAGTATGTGCTCCGAAAAGGGTAATTTTGGACCATGTTCAAATCTGATTAAAAAGTGTTCTACATCATTTTAAATGCCCATTCACATGTTTCCAGAGGTGTTTCAAGATGTTTCAAGCTTTTATTCAAACATTTATCAGCGCCCCCTGGTGGTCAAATGGTAAGGCTATAGTATGTGCTCCAAAAAGGGTAATTTTGGACCATTTTCAAATCTGATTAAAAAGTGTTCTAGATCATTTTAGATGCCCATTCACATGTTTCCAGAGGTGTTTCAAGATATATCAAGCATTTACTCAAACATTCATCGGAGCCCCCTGGTGCTGAAATGGTAAGGCTAGTATGTGCTCCAAAAATGGTCATTTTGGACCATGGTCAAATCTCACTAAAATGTGCTCTAGATCATCATTTATGCTCACCTATGTGTTTCCAGAAGTGTTTCAAGATGTTTCAAGCTTTTATTCAAACATTCATCAGCGCCCCCTGGTGGTCAAATGGTAAGGCTATAGTATGTGCTCCAAAAAGGGTAATTTTGAACCCTGTTCAAATCTGATTAAAAAGTGTTCTAAATCATTTCAGATGCCTATTCACATGTTTCCAGAGGTGTTTCAAGAAATTTCAAGCATTTATTCAAACATTCATATATTCATATGCGCCCCCTGGTGTTCAGTTGGTAAGGCTATAGTATGTGCTCCAAAAAGGGTCATTTTGGATACTGTTTAAATCTGATTAAAATGTGTTCTAGATCATTTTGATGCCCATTAAAGATTTTCTCCAGGTATTTTAAGAATTTTTGAGCTTTTATTGAAACATTCATCGGCGCCCCCTGGTGGTCAAATGGTAAGGCTATAGTATGTGCTCCAAAAAGGGTAATTTTGGACCATGTTGAAATCTAAATAAAAAGTGATCTACATCAATATAGATGCCCATCTGCGTGTTTCTGGAGGTGTTTCACGATGTTTTTAGACTTTATTCAAACATTCATCAGCGCCCCCTGGTATTCAGATGGTAAGGCTATAGTATGTGCTCCAAAAAGGGTAATTTTGGATCATTTGAAATTCTGATTAAAAAGTGTTCTAGATCATTTTAAATGCCCATTCACATGTTTCCAGAGGTGTTTCAAGATGTTTCAAGCTTTTATTCAAACATTCATCAGCGCCCCCTGGTGGTCAAATGGTAAGGCTATAGTATGTGCTCCAAAAGGGTAATTTTGGACCATCTTCAAATCTGAGTAAAATGTGCTCTAGATCATTATTTATGCTCATCTATATGTTTCCAGAGGTGTTTCACAATGTTTTTAGACTTTATTCAAACATTCTTTGGCGCCCCCTGGTGCTCAAATGGTAAGGGTATAGTATGTGCTCCAAAAAGGGTACTTTTGGACCATTTGCAAATCTGATTAAAAAGTGTTCTAGATCAATATAGATGCCCATCTGCATGTTTCTGGAGGTATTTCAAGATGTTTTGAGCATTTATTCAAACATTCATCGGCGCCCCCTGGTGTTCAGATGGTAAGGCTATAGTATGTGCTCCAAAAAGGGTAATTTTGGACCATGTTGAAATCTAAATAAAAAGTGATCTACATCAATATAGATCCCCATCTGCGTGTTTCTGGAGGTGTTTCACGATGTTTTAGACTTTATTCAAACATTCATCAGCGCCCCCTGGTATTCAGATGGTAAGGCTATAGTATGTGCTCCAAAAAGGGTAAATTTGGATCATTTGAAATTCTGATTAAAAAGTGTTCTAGATCATTTTAAATGCCCATTCACATGTTTCCAGAGGTGTTTCAAGATGTTTCAAGCTTTTATTCAAACATTCATCAGCGCCCCCTGGTGGTCAAATGGTAAGGCTATAGTATGTGCTCCAAAAAGGGTAATTTTGGACCATTTGCACATCTGAGTAAAAAGTGATCGAGATCAATATAGATGCCCATCTGCGTGTTTCTGGAGGTCTTTCAAGATGTTTCGAGCATTTATTCAAACATTCATCGGCGCCCCCTGGTGGTCAAATGGTAAGGCTATAGTATGTGCTCCGAAGAGGGTAATTTTTGACCATCTTCAAATCTGAGTAAAAAGTTGTCTAGATCAATATAGATGCCCATCTGCGCGTTTCTGGAGGTGTTTCAAGATGTTTCGAGCATTTATTCAAACATTCATCGGCGCCCCCTGGTGTTCAGATGGTAAGGCTAAAGTATGTGCTCCGAAGAGGGTCATTTTGGACCATCTTCAAATCTGAGTAAAATGTGCTCTAGATAATAATTTATGCTCATCTATATGTTTCCAGAGGTGTTTCACGATGTTTTTAGACTTTATTCAAACATTCTTTGGCACCCCCTGGTCCTCAAATGGTAAGGCTATAGTATGTGCTCCGAAGAGGGTAATTTTGGACCATTTGCAAATCTGATTAAAAAGTGATCTAGATCAATATAGATGCCCATCTGCGTGTTTCTGGAGGTGTTTCAAGATGTTTCGAGCATTTATTCAAACATTCTTCGGCGCCCCCTGGTGTTCAGATGGTAAGGCTATAGTATGTGCTCCGAAAAGGGTAATTTTGGACCATGTTGAAATCTAAATAAAAAGTGATCTAGATCAATATAGATGCCCATCTGCATGTTTCTGGAGGTGCTTCAAGATGTTTCAAGCATTTATTCAAACATTCATCGGCGCCCCCTGGTGGTCAAATGGTAAGGCTTTAGTATGTGCTCCAAAAGGGTAATTTTGGACCATTTTCAAATCTGATTAAAAAGTATTCTAGATCATTTTAGATGCCTATTCACATGTTTCCAGAGGTGTTTCAAGATATTTCAAGCATTTACTCAAACATTCATCAGCGCCCCCTGGTGGTCAAATGGTAAGGCTATAGTATGTGCTCCAAAAAGGGTCATTTTGGACTATTTTCAAATCTGATTAAAAAGTGTTCTAAATCATTTTAGATGCCCATTCACATGTTTCCAGAGGTGTTTCAAGATGTTTCAAGCATTTATTCAAACATTCATATATTCATATGTGCCCCCTGGTGTTCAGTTGGTAAGGCTATAGTATGTGCTCCAAAAAGGGTCAGTTTGGACCATGTTCAAATCTGACTAAAATGTGCTCTGGATCATCATTTATGCTCACTTACGTGTTTCCAGAAGTGTTTCAAGATGTTTCAAGCTTTTATTCAAATATTCATCGGCGCCCCCTTGTGGTCAAACGGTAAGGCTATAGTATGTGCTCCGAAGAGGGTAATTTTGGACCATTTGCAAATCTGATTAAAAAGTGATCTAGATCAATATAGATGCCCATCTGCGTGTTTCTGGAGGTGTTTCAAGATGTTTCAAGCATTTATTCAAACATTCATCAGCGCCCCCTGGTGGTCAAATGGTAAGGCTATAGTATGTGCTCCAAAAGGGTAATTTTGGACCATCTTCAAATCTGAGTAAAATGTGCTCTAGATCATTATTTATGCTCATCTATATGTTTCCAGAGGTGTTTCACAATGTTTTTAGACTTTATTCAAACATTCTTTGGCGCCCCCTGGTGCTCAAATGGTAAGGGTATAGTATGTGCTCCAAAAAGGGTACTTTTGGACCATTTGCAAATCTGATTAAAAAGTGTTCTAGATCAATATAGATGCCCATCTGCATGTTTCTGGAGGTATTTCAAGATGTTTTGAGCATTTATTCAAACATTCATCGGCGCCCCTGGTGTTCAGATGGTAAGGCTATAGTATGTGCTCCAAAAAGGGTAATTTTGGACCATGTTGAAATCTAAATAAAAAGTGATCTACATCAATATAGATGCCCATCTGCGTGTTTCTGGAGATGTTTCACGATGTTTTTAGACTTTATTCAAACATTCATCAGCGCCCCCTGGTATTCAGATGGTAAGGCTATAGTATGTGCTCCAAAAAGGGTAATTTTGGATCATTTGAAATTCTGATTAAAAAGATTTCTAGATCATTTTAAATGCCCATTCACATGTTTCCAGAGGTGTTTCAAGATGTTTCAAGCTTTTATTCAAACATTCATCAGCGCCCCCTGGTGGTCAAATGGTAAGGCTATAGTATGTGCTCCAAAAAGGGTAATTTTGGACCATTTGCACATCTGAGTAAAAAGTGATCTAGATCAATATACATGCCCATCTGCGTGTTTCTGGAGGTCTTTCAAGATGTTTCGAGCATTTATTCAAACATTCATCGGCGCCCCCTGGTGGACAAATGGTAAGGCTATAGTATGTGCTCCAAAAATGGTCATTTTGGACCATTTGCAAATCTGATTAAAAAGTGTTTTAGATCGTTTTAGATGCCCATTCACATGTTTCCAGAGGTGTTTCAAGATATTTCAAGCATTTACTCAAACATTCATCGGAGCCCCCTGGTGCTGAAATGGTAAGGCTATAGTATGTGCTCCAAAAATGGTCATTTTGGACCATGGTCAAATCTCACCAAAATGTGCTCTAGATCATCATTTATGCTCACCTATGTGTTTCCAGAAGTGTTTCAAGATGTTTCAAGCTTTTATTCAAACATTCATCGGCGCCCCCTGGTGGTCAAATGGTAAGGCTATAGTATGTGCTCCAAAAAGGGTAATTTTGAACCCTGTTCAAATCTGGTTAAAAAGTGATCTAGATCAATATAGATGCCCATCTGCGTGTTTCTGGAGGTGTTTCAAGATGTTTTGAGCATTTATTCAAACATTCATCGGCGCCCCCTGGTGTTCAGATGGTAAGGCTATAGTATGTGCTCCGAAAAGGGTAATTTTGGACCATTTGCAAATCTGAGTAAAAAGTGATCTAGATCAATATAGATGCCCATCTGCATGTTTCTGGAGGTGCTTCAAGATGTTTCAAGCATTTATTCAAACATTCATCGGCGCCCCCTGGTGGTCAAATGGTAAGGCTATTGTATGTGCTCCAAAAGGGTAATTTTGGACCATTTTCAAATCTGATTAAAAAGTATTCTAGATCATTTTAGATGCCTATTCACATGTTTCCAGAGGTGTTTCAAGATATTTCAAGCATTTACTCAAACATTCATATGCGCCCCCTGGTGTTCAGATGGTAAGGCTATAGTATGTGCTCCGAAGAGGGTAATTTTGGACCATTTGCAAATCTGATTAAAAAGTGATCTAGATCAATATAGATGCCCATCTGCGTGTTTCTGGAGGTGTTTCAAGATGTTTCGAGCATTTATTCAAACATTCTTCGGCGCCCCCTGGTGTTCAGATGGTAAGGCTATAGTATGCGCTCCAAAAAGGGTAATTTTGGACCATGTTGAAATCTAAATAAAAAGTGATCTAGATCAATATAGATGCCCATCTGCATGTTTCTGGAGGTGCTTCAAGATGTTTCAAGCATTTATTCAAACATTCATCGGCGCCCCCTGGTGGTCAAATGGTAAGGCTTTAGTATGTGCTCCAAAAGGGTAATTTTGGACCATTTTAAAATCTGATTAAAAAGTATTCTAGATCATTTTAGATGCCTATTCACATGTTTCCAGAGGTGTTTCAAGATATTTCAAGCATTTACTCAAACATTCATATGCGCCCCCTGGTGCTCAAATGGTAAGGCTATAGTATGTGCTCCAAAAAGGGTCATTTTGGACTATTTTCAAATCTGATTAAAAAGTGTTCTAAATCATTTTAGATGCCCATTCACATGTTTCCAGAGGTGTTTCAAGATGTTTCAAGCATTTATTCAAACATTCATATATTCATATGCGCCCCCTGGTGTTCAGTTGGTAAGGCTATAGTATGTGCTCCAAAAAGGGTCAGTTTGGACCATGTTCAAATCTGACTAAAATGTGCTCTGGATCATCATTTATGCTCACTTATGTGTTTCCAGAAGTGCTTCAAGATGTTTCAAGCTTTTATTCAAACATTCATCGGCGCCCCCTTGTGGTCAAACGGTAAGGCTATAGTATGTGCTCCGAAGAGGGTAATTTTGGACCATTTGCAAATCTGATTAAAAAGTGATCTAGATCAATATAGATGCCCATCTGCGTGTTTCTGGAGGTGTTTCAAGATGTTTCAAGCATTTATTCAAACAGTCTTCGGCGCCCCCTGGTGTTCAGATGGTAAGGCTATAGTATGTGCTCCGAAAAGGGTAATTTTTGACCATCTTCAAATCTGAGTAAAAAGTTGTCTAGATCAATATAGATGCCCATCTGCGTGTTTCTGGAGGTGTTTCAAGATGTTTCGAGCATTTATTCAAACATTCATCGGCGCCCCCTGGTGTTCAGATCGTAAGGCTAAAGTATGTGCTCCGAAGAGGGTCATTTTGGACCATCTTCAAATCTGAGTAAAATGTGCTGTAGATCATTATTTATGCTCATCTATATGTTTCCAGAGGTATTTCACGATGTTTTTAGACTTTATTCAAACATTCTTTGGCACCCCCTGGTCCTCAAATGGTAAGGCTATAGTATGTGCTCCGAAGAGGGTAATTTTGGACCATTTGCAAATCTGATTAAAAAGTGATCTAGATCAATATAGATGCCCATCTGCGTGTTTCTGGAGGTGTTTCAAGATGTTTCGAGCATTTATTCAAACATTCTTCGGCGCCCCCTGGTGTTCAGATGGTAAGGCTATAGTATGTGGTCCGAAAAGGGTAATTTTGGACCATGTTGAAATCTAAATAAAAAGTGATCTACATCAATATAGATGCCCATCTGCGTGTTTCTGGAGGTGTTTCAAGATTGTTTGAGCTTTTATTCAAACATTCATCAGCGCCCCCTGGTGGTCAAATGGTAAGGCTATAGTATGTGCCCCGAAAAGGGTAATTTTGGACCATGTTCAAATCTGATTAAAAAGTGTTCTAGATCATTTTAAATGCCCATTCACATGTTTCCAGAGGTGTTTCAAGATGTTTCAAGCTTTTATTCAAACATTCATCAGCGCCTTCTGGTGGTCAAATGGTAAGGCTATAGTATGTGCTCCAAAAAGGGGTAATTTTGGACCATTTGCAAATCTGAGTAAAAAGTGTTCTAGATCAATATAGATGCCCATCTGCGTGTTTCCAGAGGTGTTTCAAGATGTTTTAAGCTTTTATTCAAACATTCATCAGCGCCCCCTGGTGGTCAAATGGTAAGGCTATAGTATGTGCTCCAAAAAGGGTAATTTTGGACCATTTTCAAATCTGATTAAAAAGTGTTCTAGATCATTTTAGATGCCCATTCACATGTTTCCAGAGGTGTTTCAAGATATTTTAAGCATTTACTCAAACATTCATCGGAGCCCCCTGGTGCTGAAATGGTAAGGCTAGTATGTGCTCCAAAAATGGTCATTTTGGACCATGGTCAAATCTCACTAAAATGTGCTCTAGATCATCATTTATGCTCACCTATTTGTTTCCAGAAGTGTTTCAAGATGTTTCAAGCACTTACTCAAACATTCATCGGAGCCCCCTGGTGCTGAAATGGTAAGGCTAGTATGTGCTCCAAAAATGGTCATTTTGGACCATGGTCAAATCTCACTAAAATGTGCTCTAGATCATCATTTATGCTCACCTATGTGTTTCCAGAGGTGTTTCAAGATGTTTCAAGCTTTTATTCAAACATTCATCGGCGCCCCCTGGTGGTCAAATGGTAAGGCTATAGTATGTGCTCTAAAACGGGGTAATTTTGAAACCTTTTCAAATCTGGTTAAAAAGTGATCTAGATCATTATAGATGCCCATCTGCGTGTTTCTGGAGGTGTTTCAAGATTTTTTGAGCTTTTATATAAACATTCATCGGCGCCCCCTGGTGTTCAGATGGTAAGGCTATAGTATGTGCTCCAAAAAGGGTAATTTTGGACCATCTTCAAATCCGACTAAAATGTGCTCTAGATCATTATTTATGTTCATCTACATTTTTCCAGAGGTGTTTAAAGATGTTTCGAGCATTTATTCAAACATTCTTCAGCGCCCTCTGGTGTTTAAATGGTAAGGCTATGAAAATTCCATTTTTAGCCTCTTCGTGACCATCTGAAAAAAGTGTTGAAATAACCTGAAACATTTCAAGGAATGTTTTTTGATTCCTTAGGAATGTACTAAAACACATTTGGAGGATCTATTAAAATATGTTCTAAATGACCGTTTTTGGACGTCATGAAAATTCCTTTTTGAGCCTCTTGGTGACCATGTGAACAAGGTGTTGAAATAACTTGAAACATCTCAGGGAGTGTTCATTATGAACTCAGGAACGTCCTAAAACACTTTTGGAGGATCTATTAAAATATGTTCAAAATGACCATTTCTGGACGTTTGTCAGTTACAGACACAGCACCACTTCTACACACAGTTCTAGTGGAAACACTGGGTCTGGTGTTCCAGGGTTCAAAGTCCTTTCTTCTGTTTTTTGAAGCTTCTTTATCTCAGTTTCCTAACTGACGCAGATGGTCTTTATCTGATCTGTTGTGGGTTTTCCTGCTGTAACTGATCCGGTTCTGGGTAAACCGGGTCCGTTGCGGTCCCAGATCAGGGTTAGGATCAGGTCGGATCTGCTGCGACATGTTGATCCTCGGATTCAGGTGAAAATGACAAAGTGACAGAAGTTTAAAGAATGAAATCAGAGACCAGAACCCAGATGTGGACGCTATCTGGAATCAAAGAGACGAGTGGAAAACAAACAGCTGATGGCATCGACGAGTTCAACAGGAAGGAACGACCTCTGAAAAGAAAAGAAGAGAAGAGAAGCACAGAGGACCACGACCATAGACTGAAATATGAAGAAAGAGATGAAGAGAACAATGAAACCAAGTTAAATAGAAATAAAAACAGATAAATACAGATAAAAACTGAAGCTACAGACAGGAGAACTGTTCTAACATATGTGCGTGTGTGTGTATATATATATATATATATATATATATATATATATATATATATATACACAGTACAGGCCAAAAGTTTGGACACACCTTCTCATTCTTCGCATTTTCTTTATTTTCATGACTATTTTCATTGTAGATTCTCACTGAAGGCATCAAAACTATGAATGAACACATGTGGAATTATGTACTTAACAAAAAAGTGTGAAATAACTGAAAACATCTCTTATATTCTAGTTTCTTCAAAGTAGCCACCCTTAGCTCTGATGACTGCCTTGCACACTCTTGGCATTCTCTTGATGAGCTTCCAGAGGTAGTCACCTGAAATGGTTTCCACTTCATAGCTGTGCCTTGTCAGGGTTACTTAGTGGAATTTCTTGCCTTATTGATGGGGTTGGGACCATCAGTTGTGTTGTGCAGAAGTCAGGTTGATGCACAGCTGACAGCCCTATTGGACAACTGTTAGAATGCATGTTATGGCGAGAACCAATCAGCTAAGTAAAGACAAACGAGTGGCCATCATTACTTTAAGAAATGAAGGTCAGTCAGTCTAGAACATTTCAAAAACTTTGAATGTGTCCCCAAGTGCAGTCGCAAAAACCATCTAGCGCTCCAACGAAACTGGCTCACATGAGGACCGCCCCAGGAAAGGAGGACCAAGAGTCACCTCTGATGCTGAAGATAAGTTCATCTGAGTCACCAGCCTCAGAAATCGCAAATTAACAGCAGCTCAGATTAGAGACCAGATGAATACCACACAGAGCTCTAGCAGCAGACACATCTCTACAACAACTGTTAAGAGGAGACTGCGTGAATCAGGCCTTCATGGTCAAACAGCTGCTAGGAAACCACTGCTCAGGAGAGGCAACAAACACAAGAGATTATTTGGGCCAAGAAACCCAAGGAATGGACATTAGACCAGTGGAAATCTGTGCTTTGGTCTGATGAGTCCAAATTTCAGATCTTTGGATCCAACCGCCGTGTCTTTGTGCGACGCAGAAAAGGTGAACGGATGGATGCTACATGCCTGGTTCCCACCGTGAAGCATGGAGGGGGAGGTGTGATGGTGTGGGGGTGCTTTGCTGGTGACGCTGTTGGGGATTTATTCAAGATTGAAGGCAACCTGAATCAGCATGGCTACCACAGCATCCTGAAGTGACATGCCATTCCATCCGGTCTGCGTTTAGTTGGACCATCATTTATGTTTCAACAGGACAATGACCCCAAACACACCTCCAGGCTGTGTGAGGGATATTTGACCAAGAAGGAGAGTGATGGAGTGCTGCGCCAGATGACCTGGCCTCCACAGTCACCGGACCTGAACCCAATCGAGATGGTTTGGGGTGAGCTGGACCGCAGAGTGAAGGCAAAAGGACCAACAAGTGCTAAGCATCTGTGGGAACTTCTTCAAGACTGTTAGGAAACCATTTCAGGTGACTACCTCTGGAAGCTCATCAAGAGAATGGCAAGAGTGTGCAAAGCAGTCATCAGAGCTAAGGGTGGATACTTTGAAGAAACTAGAATATAAGAGATGTTTTCAGTTATTTCACACTTTTTTGTTAAGTACATAATTCCACATGTGTTCATTCATAGTTTTGATGCCTTCAGTGAGAATCTACAATGAAAATAGTCATGAAAATAAAGAAAATGCGAAGAATGAGAAGGTGTGTCCAAACTTTTGGCCTGTACTGTATATAGGGTGGGGAAGCAAAATGTACAATATTTTGAGGCAGGGATTGAAAGACAGTGTATGACCAATTAGTTTATTGAAAGTCATGAGAATTTATTTGCCACAAGAAAATTTCCGTAATAGAAAATGTTTTTATTCTCTGTGTCCTCCTTCTTTCTCAATAACTGCCTTCACATGCTTCCTGAAACTTGCGCAAGTGTTCCTCAAATATTGGGGTGACAACTTCTCCCATTCTTCTTTAATAGTATCTTCTGGACTTTATGGACACTCCAACTATTTTTGAAATCTCCTTTGGTGTGACGAGTGCATTCAGCAAATCACACACTCTTTGACGTTTGCTTTCCTGATTACTCATATGGGCAAAAGTTTGTGAAAAGGTATGGATAATAGTGTTAGGTATGATTATGACATCAATATATGTTTGGGTTCAAAACAACTGACGTAGTGTCTGCTGAGAAAAAACAACTAAATGTTCATTGTAAATTTTGCTTCCCCACCTTGTACACACACACACATATATATATATATATATATATATATATATATATATATATATATATATATATATATATATATATATATATATATATATATGCACTATCCTAGAACTGTTGTTTAGAACTCCACTGAAGAACAAAGAAGTTCCTTTCACTTGTGTGAATGGTTTTGTGTTGAACCCAGTCCTCCACATCAGAGACAGTGGTGTTCATCATCAGTACATCTGTAGAAATCTCTCTATATACAGGGTGTGATTTGTCAAAAAACCAGAGGGGTGATGTTTGTTTGTTTTGTCAGAGGGAGTGGGGGGGTGGGGGGCAGCAGTTATACATTGCGCAGACCTCCACCAAGACAGATCTGTCTACCCCCCCCCCCCCCATCACCACCAAAATGTAATCATTTCTTCCTTGTGCCAGGATCAACATTTCCTGAAAATTTTATTAAAATCCTTCCACAACTTTTTGAGTTATCTTGCTAACAAACAAACAAACAAAGTGATCACCATACCTCCTGGCGGAGGTAAAAATCTGTATGTAACACGGTCAAAAGGACACAAAAAATACACTATTATTTTCTTAATATTTCTTTCTTCTCTCACAGGTACCTTTTGGGAATTGAACTAAATATTCAAGGCAGAGTGTTTGACAAAAATGGCCACTGTCGTAAAATCACTCATGATTTATTAGTGTTTAAATGTTCAGGTTCCGTATGTAACACCAGTGGACGTGATGAGTTCCACACCAAACCTGGAATTAGACTGAGACTGATGAAAAACCCACGTGTGGATTAGAAAAAACACTAGGATCATCAAATTTTCTTTTTTTTCCTCCCTTTTTTCGGACCCAATATTTGATTATAAATTCATCAATTATGGGATGGATCAGAGCTAGAGTATAATTTTTTTGTGCATTTCTCTGAGGTCATCATTCGGTCCATCCTGGGGTCAATCTGTCTACATGTACCTTTGATTATTGGGTCTAAAAAGATGGAACAGTGACAGATACTAAAATAAACCCAGTTTCATGGACAGACCCATTTATCAACACTGTAGAAATGACTCAAAACGGTTCTGAAAGACAAACTGAAACATCCTGTCGACAGGTCCAGTCCGGTCCGGTCTGGTCCGGTCCAGGCTTTGGTTTGTTTCTAAGGTGTTTTGTTTTGTATAATGTTCTGACTTCGTTCATGTTTCTACAGACGGCTCCAAAAACATGAAGATGAGCAGTTTTTTGGGCGTTTTCCCCGCTTCACCTTCGACGGCTCCAGTTTAAAGGTGAAGCCGGTGCAGCTGAAGTGCTTTATCGCTGCAGTGCATCATGGTCCTGAGCGCTGATAGAAGATGACAAACTGCCGTCAGGACGGCGGCATGTGCCCACGTTGCGTAATCCAACACCTTCTGGCTTCTATCTCACTGCTAAAAATACCAGAACCTCCATCTGATCCCATCCTCGCCGTCTGCACTCGCATGCCTCCGCCAAAAAACAAACAACCAGCACGATACGCCGCCGCCGCCATAGGAGGGGAGTCGCCAGGCAGTCGCACGTTTTAAAAAAAACACCAGAAAAAAACACACTGGACACCTGAGGAGGAGGAGTTAATGTTGAATGAAACCAGAGGACGACGATAGAAACAGGAAACAGAAGCAAAAATATGAAGAAAAAACAAAGAAAATACAGAGAAAATTCTGCACAAGTTACAGATAGAAAATGTATTAAAAAAAAAAAAACTGGAAAAAAAAAAAAAGAGTAAAAGTATGCAACTGGAAAATACAGAGGATGATTAGGGCCGCTGGGAAACAAAAAAAAACAAAACAAAACAAAAAAAGCACGTTCTACAAAAAGTACCAAAAAAAACCAAAACCAAAAACACACAAACCTGAACGGAAGGAGTTAATGTGTGAATAAAACCAGATGATGACGGTAGAAACAGGAAACAGAAGCAGAAATATGAAGAAAATACAGAGAAAATACTGCACAAGTTAAAGATAGAAAATATATATATTAAAAAAAAAGAAAAAAAAGAAAAACGTAAAATTATGCAACTGGAAAGTACGGAAGAGGATTAGGGCCACTGGAAAATAAATTAATTAATTAAGGTTCAATAAATTCTATTTTTATTCTTATTCTGAGAAAAAAGTCAGAATTCACACTTTTTTTCTCTTTTTTCCCAAATCCTGACTTTTTTTCAGAATTTTTTTTTTTCAGAACAATAAAAAAAATTTAAACAGTCAAAATTCTGAGATTAAAGTCAGAATTCTGCCTTTTTTTTCTCTTTTTCACAAAATTCTGACTGTTTTAAATATTTTTTAAAATTATTGTTCTGAGATTAAAGTCAGAATTCTGAGAAAAAAAAGTCTGAATTCTGACTTTTCCTCAGAATTCTGACTTTAATCTCAGAACAACAATAACCCAAAAAATAAATAAAACAGAATTTTGAGAAAAAGAGAAAAAAGGCAGAATTCTGACTTTTTTGTTTGTTTTTTTTTCTTTTTTTTTTTTTTAGAATTCTGACTTTTTCCCAGAACAATAATAATAATAATAAAAAATTTTTGGACCCAAATGTTTTTTTCCCAGTGGCCCCAACCCTCTTCTGTAAATTTTTATGTAGAATATTGGAGGAAAAAAAAATTGTTTGCGTGTTTTTTTGCATCAAAAAATATAGTTTGTTTCTATTGCAAACATGGCGTTTAAAGGGTTAAAAATCTGACAGTTATTGAGCATTTGGTGTTTTTGTTTGTGGCTCAAGTTGATGAAACACAAAAACATGTAAAAAAAAAAAACAAAAAAAAAAGAAAACAATGAATGATCCTGTAGATCAGATCCAGGATCAGATCCAGGGTCCTGTTGCTCAGATCTGGACTAGCTGGTCCTGGTTCAGTCTCCTTCTTCTTCCAGTGGCTGCAGATCCTCAGACGTTTCTTCGGTTTCTTCTTGTTTTCAGGCGTCGTCGTCGTTTCATCACCACAGTCTGAGCGTCCGCCGTCGCAGAAGAACATGTGAACATGTGCAGCTGCCGGACCACATGTGTGAGCTGCTCCAGAACGTGGGTTTACTTCACAGCCTGTTCTTTTATTTCAGCACATGTTTACCCCACAGACTCTGACAACGAACATCTGATTAAACTGAAGAAACCACAAAACAGACGCCACGTCCGCAGTTTTATTCTCATGTTTATTGTCTTTCATTCGTTTGTCAGAGGGTCATCAAGTCCAATCTACGTCATACAGAGGATTTCAGTGGATTTCAGTGGATTTCAGTGGATTTCAGCTCATATTCAACATTTCAGGGTTCAAATCTACAGAGTCCTGAAGTAAATAAAGAAAAAAAAACTGCACATCCAGGCCACGTTTTATGAAACTGAGCAGAAAGAAAACTATGGACATCACATACAGGCTGTTCCCACGTTTGAATCCAATTATTCCCACATTTTAATCCAATTATTCCTGTTTTTTAATACAATTATTCCCACGTTTGAATCATATTATTCCCATTTTTTAAGACAATTATTCCTATTTTTTAATTATTCCCACATTTTAATACAATTATTCCCATTTTTTCATCCAATTATTCCCACATTTGAATCCAATTATTCCCATTTTTTAATCCTATTATTCCTATTTTTAATACAATTATTCCCACGTTTTAATCCAATTATTCCCATTTTTTAATACAGTTATTCTCACGTTTTAATACAATTATTCTCACGTTTTAATACAATTATTCTCACGTTTTAATCCAATTATTCCCACCTTTTGAGAAATTAATTCAAATGTATTGTAATTGATTTGTTCCCAAATTTTAATTATCATGATTCAATGTATTGAAAATTTTTCTTTTAATACGTTTTAACAAACTCAGTCACACTTCAATTCATTTGTTTCCATATTTTCATTAATTTGTTCCCACTTTTGGACAAATTAATACCAATGTTTTTGTTCTGAGTTTTTTTAACCGATTCAAAAGTTACAGTTTGATTAAATTGTTCCCACATCTTCAAATATTTGTTCCCATCATTTATTACTTATTACTTTATTTGTACTTACTTCCCACATTTTAACAAATTTCTTCCCATGTTTTGATTCATTTGTTCCCTTTTTGATCCAATTTTTTCATGTTTTTGAGTAAATTCTTCCCATGTTTTGATAAATTTGCTTCTATATTTTGTAAACTTTGTTTTGACTCATTTTGTTCCCATATTGTATCATATATGTTCCACATTTTGACAAATTAATACCATTGATTTTAGGTTTTTCCCACTTTTTAAGTCATAAAAGTTTGATACATTTGTTTAAACTAATTTCTTCTCATGTTTTAATTCATACATTCTCATGTTTTATTTAATTTGTTCTATGGTTTGAATAAAATCTTGTTATATTTTGATAAATTTGCTTCTATATTTTAAAAACTCATTAATTTACATGTTTTGACCGATGTGTTCCCATTGTGGAATCAGTTTGTTCCCATGTTTCTATTAATTAATCCCATAGTTTTTATTTATTTATTTATTTATTTTACTTTAAATAAACCAGTTCATTGACAGCGATTCTACTGCTTATTTTTTCCACTTTTTTTTTTCATTTTTAATTTCTTTTTATGACTTTGTTCCCATATTTTGTTAGATTTTCTGGCCATATTGGGTGAAAAATATACTTTCTGCATAATTTAGAAGGACTGAAGTGAAACATTTCACACATTAAATGTGGTTTTTATTTGACAGGAGACGCTGATCTGAATATATTTGTCTTTATTTTCATACTTTAGTGACAAAAACGGGTCTATTCTGTTATTTTTTTGGTGGATACACATAGATTTTGAAGCTTTGAATTCATTCAAATGTGAGAAAAAACTGTATTTGTTGCACATGTAGCAGTAAAACATGGCTTTGACTCAGACTGATTCCTCTTAAAGACAGTAATCGCTTTTCCGTTGAGCCTCAAATTGCGCGAATATAACTTTTGGATAAAAATTTACCAAATGGAAAAACGACAATTTTGCCCAAACTCTTGTTTTTGCGCTGGCAAGAGGTGGTTTTTCAGACGTAGCTGAATTAGTTAATCACACAAAACTGAAATAGAAAGACCTTTTAGCGCAATTAGAGTCACATGAACAAAAAAAAAAAACGTACGAGGGCTAACGAGCATTTTAGATTCAAAACAACAGATATTTACGTTCATCAACATGTTTATGGAATGACTTCTTGTGTCGTCTCACGATAATAAATCAACAAATCATCGCATTTTTGATTTAATGGAAAAACCGTCATTCCGCACTGTAGAAGCCAATAATGTAATAACGACCGATAACGTAACAAATTTGCCATTTTTAAAATGTAATAGGCCAATAACGTAATAAAAGTCCTGAACTGATAACGGAACAGCTTTTGGCCGACAACGTCATAACTTATTACGTTATTTACTCAGTTATTACATTTGCAAAGATTTTTTTTTTTTTAATCGGGCCAATAACGCAATAACCAGCCGATAAGTTCTAACATTATTGACCAAAAGTTATTATGTTATCGGTTCAAGACTTTTATTACGTTATTGGCCTATTACACTTTAAAAACAGCAAATTTATTTCGTTATCGGCTGTTATTACATTATTGGCTTTTACACGCACTTCTGTTTTTTCGACATTTAGTAAATATCGGTAAAGTTTCGCGCACATGTCCGATGGAAAAGCGACTACCGAGGCTCCGTAAAAATCATCTAAATTTCACGAACAAATAAAACCAGCGCTGACGTCGACAGTTTTTTTTTTTTTACATTCAGCATCAAAAACATTCGAGGTGACGTCGACATTCGGTCTCAGTTTTCATTCGTTTATTTTCACATTCTTTTATTTCGTGTCCGTTCTCGTCTCGGAGGTTCCTGAGTTGAATATTGCTTTAAACACTTGTGCTTTTCCGCTAAATAATGGAAACTCGCACCAGAGATAAAGGACTTCAGCTACTGTTCATGTATTTGAACTGTTACTAAATGTTCAAATGAGGCTCGTTTGTGTTTTGGATCCACTTTATAAATCTGTCAAAGGATCCGTTCAATGTGTTTTTGAAAAAAAAAAGATTATTTATGAAGGAGTTGAGTTGGTTTTCCAGACAGTGAACACATCTGTGTGCAGAATTTAACAGATGAACGGCAGAAAAAAGTTTTTAATTTAACAAATCACATACATTTATTCAGTTTTAGAGGCAGGTTTTCAGTATTTTAGATTTGATTTCAGACCAACATCCAGGTGACGTTAAAGCCTCGTGTTCTGGGCTGTTCTCTTTTTTCATTTCTTATAGTGGATCATTTTTTGGGGGGGGTGGTTCTCTTTTGTTTTTTTATAGTGGATAATTTTTGGGCTGTTCTCTTTTTTTCTTACAGTGGATAATTTTTTGGGCTGTTCTCTTTCTTATAGTGGACAATTTTTTGGACTGTTCTCTTTTGTTTCTTATAGTGGATAATTTTTTGGGCTGTTCTCTTTTTTTTCTTATAGTGGATAATTTTTTGGGCTGTTCTCTTTTTTTTCTTACAGTGGATAATTTTTTGGGCTGTTCTCTTTCTTATAGTGGACAATTTTTTTGGACTGTTCTCTTTTGTTTCTTATAGTGGATAATTTTTTGGGCTGTTCTCTTTTTTTTCTGATAGTGGATAATTTTTGGGCTGTTCTCTTTTTTTTTCTTATAGTGGACAATTTTTTTGGACTGTTCTCTTTTGTTTCTTATAGTGGATAATTTTTTGGGCTGTTCTCTTTTTTTGTAGTGGGTAATTTTTTTGGGCCGTTCTCTTTTTTTCTTACAGTGGATAAATTTTTGGGCTGTTCTCTTTTTTTTTCTTATAGTGGATAATTTTTTGCACCTCTGGGCCACCACATTTATGAACCTTAAAAACCAATTAAATATTAAAAAACATTTACTTAATTATGTTTTATTTGAGGTAAAAGTGTCCGGTGGTTCTGCTTCAGGACACATTTGATCACTTCGCTTTAACAGCGTAAATACTCATCGGTTGAATATTATCATCAGACCTCGATACTGAAAAAAATATCAGCGATGAAGATACTTTTACAAATCATCAAAGTCCGAGTTTGTTTAACGAACTGAATCTATCGGAACGTTTCATCTGGTTCAAGTAAAAAGTCGTTAAAAAGGTTAAAATCACAACAGTTTTTGTTGTTGTTGAAGCTGCAGATTCACTTTCATCAGCTTTAATTATGTTCAGAATATGCACAAAAGTATCTGGACACATTGAACGCATCGTTTTGATGCTAGAAAGGGGCGGAGCTACAACACTATATTAAAAATGCCATAATTATGTGATATAATGCGATAAATATCATTGCAATAAACATTTGTATTTCATTTTTTAAGCTTAATTTTTTTTACAGTGTCACCTACAATTTCAACAAAATGCTTTGTTGTTTTTCATTTATTTTACTCAACATTAATTTTTTTTAAACATTATTAGAACTTTATTTTTTTTTAATTTTCTAAATTTGTGAAATATTTGTCACATTTTTTACCGTAAATACTCATTTTAATCAACAAGTCACCATCTGTTTTCTTCAACTTTATTCTTTAGAAAGTAAATTAAACCCTCAAACTTTAAATTAATACTGATTTGAAATTGATCGTGATAATTATTGATCGTATTATCATGATCACATGTCAAACCAACCAAACAGGAAGTCTGTTCAACTGCAGATCGGATGCATTTTCAACAGCGCTTTTGTAAAATCCTCTTTTAAATGTACAAACATCGCATTTTCCTCGTTGAAAACCTGTTCTTCGGTCGTTTTCTGAAGCGTTCGACAAAACTGGGATTGTTCGTTCACTGGAGGTCCAGTTAAAAATCACATTCACTTGGATATCGTCAAATTTATCGGAGTTTGGAGTCGTCTTATTTGTCCTGTAGTTGTCAAAGAAGTGACGCAGATGGAATAAAATCTGAACTCATGGTAAAAAAAACAAACAAAAAAAAAAACTGGACGCGTTCTAAAACCAACTGTATCAGGATCAAACGTCCAGAATAAACCGATTTTATAATTTTCAAAAGCTCGTTTCATGACGTTAACGCTACATTTGGACGGTTTAACCACATAGTTTACAGACGATCTGGAACATTTCAACAGCTTATATTCAATATTTAAGACAGAATTTGGCAAAAATGTCAGAAGTTTTGTTTGTATAAAGTTATTACAAACTTTTAAGATGTCATAAAAACAAGGTTCTGTTCACACTGAAGGTAAATGTGACACCAGTCTGATTTTTTCACCCATATGTGACCTGGATCTGATCTGATAAAGACAGTCTGAACAGCACTAATCCGACCCAGACCACTTTCATATGTGGTCCTAAATCTGACCCGGACCACTTTCATATGTGGTCCTAAATCTGACCCGGACCACTTTCATATGTGGTCCTAAATCTGACCCGGACCACTTTCATATGTGGTCCTAAATCTGACCCGGACCACTTTCATATGTGGTCCTAAATCTGACCCGGACCACTTTCATATGTGGTCCTAAATCTGACCCAGACCACTTTCATATGTGGTCCTAAATCTGATACGTATCTGATATTTTAAAATGTGACTTCAGTCTGAACGGGCAGGTCGCATTTATCCGAACTTTACGTCATTGAAATGAAACAAATGTCACAACTGTATGAAGGTAGATTTATTTCTTGCTTTAACAAAAAAAAAAAAAAAAAAAATCTATAAAAAAAACCCTTTTTCAATCAAAGAAAAAAGTGTTTGAATGCAAAAAAAAAAAAAAAAATTAAAAATTGTATTTAAACACTTTTTTTAAGGGTTGAAAAGGTTTTTTTTTTTAATTGAAGTGACTTATTTTTGGATTGGGATTGAATAATAAAAACACAAGTGTCCTACCCATAATATGGCCCAAATCCAAAAAAGATGACTTCAATCAAAAAATTTTTTTCAATTAAAAAAAAATTTCACTTCAATAAAGAAAATCTTTTCCATTAAAGAAAAAAAAGTGTTCAAATGCAATTTTTTGGATCTCAAATATATATATTTTTTGCATTCAAACACTTTTTTTTTCTTTATTTGAAAAGTTTTTTTTTTTTATTGAAAATTTTTTTGTTTTTTGCTTGAAAATATTTTGTTTTGTTAAAGCACTATAGAAACAAATTGAAATGCGACAAATGTCACAGCTGTATGAAGGTAGATTTGTTTCTTTATTCCTTTAACCAAAAAAAAAAAAAATCAAATGAAAAATCTTTCCCATCCAAAAAATATTTTCCATCAAAAAAACCTTTTCAATAAAAAAAAGTGTTTAAATGAAAAAAAAAAAAAATTTGAGATCCAAAAAACATTTAAGCATTTTAACCCTTTTTTTCTTTGATAGAAAAGGTTTTTTTTTTGTTTTTTTTTTTTTTTGTTAAAGCAGTTAAGAAACAGCTCTACCTTCATACAGTTCTGCGTCCCAGGAGTGGTCCTAAATCTGATGCATAGCCGATATTTTGCAATGCGATTTTAGCCTGAATGACCAGGTCGCATTTATTCGATCTTTACATCGTTGAAATGTGACTGTACGGATTTAGTGTGAATCTGTGGACACACACACACACACACACACACACACACACACACACACACACACACACACACACACACACATATGTGAAAGCACAAAGAGGCCACTTGGCTTTTATTATATAGATTGTTTATAACGTGCAGATTTTAGTGGATGGGTCGGAATTTTAAAAGTCATGCAAAAATCAACAACTTCTGAATTCTGCCTTAAAGCAAACTGTGAAAAATAATATGACCTGTAATAATATATTATCATTTTCGAGGGCAGAAAAATTTAGTTCGACCATGTTGCACGGTTCTTTGTTGTGAGCTTGAAATAAAACTATGCTAAAAAAAAAAAAAAAAAAGTAATGTGTGTATAATCTGTTCAGCTGTCGAAAAGTTCCAAATCGTCTAAACTCTGCGTCAGGACGACCCAAACGTAACAAAGGGCCAGTTTGACGTGGAAATACTACCTAGCATATTATACGTAAAGATGTTTATTTTAGGGATTAAATAGCGTTACCATAGCAATACATGTTTTCGACAGTTAGCTGTAAAATGTTTGTATAGTTCTGCTGTAAATACAAAGCTACTACTGTCTGTACATCCCATAATAGAAATACAGCCGCTGTTTAACAGATTCCCACCTATTAACATGTGTATAGATTCAAACTCACACATATGTACACGTATGTACAGGAGGTCACATGGTCACATGGTGTCCCGGCGTGGCCCACAGCAGAAGTATTGCTTTGTGTCGGATCGGCCTTTCCTTCTTCTGTGGTTTTGTTCAGTCCTCCATATTGCTTTCAGTGTCTCTGCTGCAGGAGGAGAAGAAGAGAAAAAGGAGGAGGAAGAAGAGGGGCGTGGCCTGTACTGACCCGACGGCGCCCACAGAGTTAGAAAAGGGCGGGGGGCGGGGTCAGAAAAGGTCCTGAGGGCCCAGGTGGATGATGATGGGCGTGGCTATGGTCTGGGGCTGGTAGTAGGCACTGTCGATGTACAGGCCGCCTGGAAGTACACAGGAAGTACACACAAGTACACGTTAATGAAGTATTCAGCAGGAAGTACACAGGAAGTACACACAAGTACACGTTAATGAAGTATTCAGCAGGAAGTACACAGGAAGTACACACAAGTACACGTTAATGAAGTATTCAGCAGGAAGTACACAGGAAGTACACACAAGTACACGTTAATGAAGTATTCAGCAGGAAGTACACAGGAAGTACACACAAGTACACGTTAATGAAGTATTCAGCAGGAAGTACACAGGAAGTACACACAAGTACACGTTAATGAAGTATTCAGCAGGAAGTACACAGGAAGTACACACAAGTACACGTTAATGAAGTATTCAGCAGGAAGTACACAGGAAGTACACACAAGTACACGTTAATGAAGTATTCAGCAGGAAGTACACAGGAAGTACACACAAGTACATGTTAATGAAGTATTCAGCAGGAAGTACACAGGAAGTACACACAAGTACACGTTAATGAAGTATTCAGCAGGAAGTACACAGGAAGTACACACAAGTACACATTAATGAAGTACTCAGCAGGAAGTACACAGGAAGTACACACAAGTACACGTTAATGAAGTACTCAGCAGGAAGTACACAGGAAGTACACACAAGTACACGTTAATGAAGTATTCAGCAGGAAGTACACAGGAAGTACACACAAGTACACGTTAATGAAGTACTGAGCAGGAAGTACACAGGAAGTACACACAAGTACACGTTAATGAAGTACTCAGCAGGAAGTACACAGGAAGTACACACAAGTACACGTTAATTAAGTACTGAGCAGGAAGTACACAGGAAGTACACACAAGTACACGTTAATGAAGTATTCAGCAGGATGTACACAGAAGTACATGTTAATGAGTACTGAGCATACATCTGTACACAGGAAGTACATGTTAATGGACTATTCAGCAGGAAGTACACAGGAAGCACACGTTAATGAAGTACTGAGCATAGATCTGTACACAGGAAGTACACATGAATGGAGTATTCAGCAGGAAGTACACAGGTCGTACACATTAATGAAGTACTGAGCATACGTCTGTACACAGGAAGTACATGTTAATGAAGTACTGAGCAGGAAGTACACTGGAAGTACACGGTAATGAAGTATGGAGCTCATATATATACATAGGAAGTACACAGGAAGTACATGTTAATGGAGTACTGAGCATACACCTGTACACAGGAAGTACACAGGAATTACACATTAATGAAGTACTGAGCATATATCTGTACAGAGGAAGCACAGAGGAAGTACACAGGAAGTACATGTTAATGGAGTACTGAGCTTATATCTGTACACAGGAAGTACACAGGAAGTACACGTTAATGGAGTACTGAGCTCATATCTGTACACAGGAAATACACAGGAAGTACACATTAATGGAGTACTGAGCTTATATCTGTACACAGGAAGTACACATTAATGAAGTACTCAACAGGAAGTACACCTTAATGGAGTACTGCGAATATATCTGTATACAGGAAGTACACAGGAAGTACACATTAATGAAGTACTCAACAGGAAGTACACCTTAATGGAGTACTGAGAATATATCTATATACAGGAAGTACACAAGAAGTACACATTAATGAAGTAATGAGCATATATCTGTACATAGGAAGTACATGTTAATGAAGCCCTCAAAATATATCTGTACACAGGAAGTACACACTGATGAAGTATTCAACAGGAAGTACTCAACAAACATCTATACACAGGAAGTACACATTAATGAAGTACTCAACAGGAAGTACACGTTAATGAAGTACTCAGCATATATCTGTACCCAGGAAGTACACGTCAATGAAGTATTCAACAGGAAGTACACATTAATGAAGTATTCAACAGGAAGTACACGTTAATAAAGTATTCAACATACATCTGTACACAGGAAGTACACGTTAATAAAGTATTCAACATACATCTGTACACAGGAAGTACACGTTAATAAAGTATTCAACAGGAAGTACTCATTAATGAAGTATTCAACAGGAAGTACACGTTAATGAAGTATTCAGCAGGAAGTACATGTTAATGAAGTATTCATTATCATTATTAAGTATTCAGGAAGTGTTTTATTGTTTTGCTTTGTTCATTATGTCAACCATTTTATTCAGTTTTGTACATTTTTATTATTTTGTCAATTTTTATTTATTGTTCAATTTCTTCATGTTTCTCAAAGTTTGCTTTTGGTGTTTGTTGATTTGTGTAAAGCGCGTATCACAGAATACTTTTACATATTATATATATTCTATTGGCATCAGAGACACAGCTGTGAATAGTTTATAGATAATCTGGAAGTGGTAGGAAATTCTACTACAGCCACAGTTACACTAGACCAAGGTGTTCCTCAGGGATCTACTATAGTGCCTCTGTTATTCACCTTTTTTTCCTATAAAAGATTCAGGGAATCAAATAGAGGTCGTTAATTACTTTTATTTATTACTTTATTGCAAGTTTTCCTTCATATCATTGATTATTTTGTTGATTTTCTAATAATTTCATTAATTATTTTGTTGATTATGCTGAAATAGAAACTTCTTTCACAACATTACGACTCAAATCACAAACAGTAAAATGTTGTAGCCACGTATTAATAATTTAAAAATCAGATGAAGTGAATCAATGTGAGGGAAAATGTGTGAATCACGATAAAATCACCAATGACACGTTTTATGACAAAAATATTCATTTATTTAAAAAGACTTTTACCTACAAACAGGTCAAAATAAAACGTCTCTGAAAAGAAACGCAAACTCAACACAAATGGCTCGTAGTCGACAGTAAAGTGTAAACTGATGGAAGATGTAAACTCGCGAAAAATAAAACAGTCAAAAAAAAAAAAAAATCAAACAAACGGCTTCAATGTCAGCAGCTCAATGTCACAGGAATAAATCAGGGTTTGACAGTGAAACTTTAGCTCTAAACTAAACTAAATTAAGATAAACTAAACTAAACTGAATTAAGATAAACTAAACTAAATTAAACTGAACTAAATGCTGGGTTTGTTCCTCCTGCTCCAGTTTTATCTGTGATTTAACGTAAAAAGAAATCACCTTTTTGTCTGAAAAAGCACAAAATGGTGGAAGATTTGATCAGATTAAATTAGATTAGATTAGATTCAATTAGATTATATTAGATTCAATTAGATTATATTAAATTAAATTAGATTAAATTAGATTAGATTAGATTCAGTTAGATTACATTAGATTAAACTAGGTTAGATCAAATTAAATTAAATTAGATTCAATTAGATTAGATCAAATTAAATTAAAATAGATTACATTCAATTAGATTAGATTAGATTAGATTAATTAAATTCGATTAGATTAAATTAGATTAGATTAGATGTTTATAAACTATGTCGATATTTCAAGGATGTTTTATAAACTGGGCTTTGACGGCGACTGATGTTCGGATCAGTTTTATGTACGCGAAAAAATATGAAATATACCCAGAATAAAAAGTCTCATTAATAAATATAAATAATCATCCAGAGTTAGATTTATTTTCAGATCTACTTTAGCGTCTGAACGAACAGGAGGAACCGACCCGGCGGCGGATCAGACGGACGCCAAACACAGAGTAGCGAAGAATGAAGACGACGCAGATCCAACCTGAAGGTTCAATGATGAAGATTATTCATCGAAGTCAGAAAAGAATGAAAAAACTGAAGTAAAACGTCTGTGAACGAAACAGAACGAACTGAAGCAGGACCCGACAGAAACCGGATCAGACCCAGAGTCCGACTGGAGGATCAGAGTAAAACAAGTGTAAACAGAGTCAGGACCGGACCCCCAGGACCGGACCCCCAGGACTGGGACGAGGAGGGGGTTTAGAAGGGACCGAGCCAGTCTGATGGGGGTCTGATGGGGTACAGGGAGTTTGATAGGGTTCAGGTGGTCTGATGGGGTCTGAAGGAGGAAGATGTGGTCTGATGGGGATAATGGTGGGGGTACAGGTGGTCTGATGGAGGACAGGTGGTCTGATAGGGTACAAGTGGTCTGATGAAGTAGAGGTGGTCTTAGTAGGGGCACAGGTGGTCTGATGGGGTACAGGTGGTCTTAGTAGGGGTACAGATGGTCTGATCGGGGACAGGTGGTCTTAGTAGGGGTACAGGTGGTCTGATGGGGGACAGGTGGTCTTAGTAGGGGTACAGGTGGTCTGATGGGGGACAGGTGGTCTTAGTAGGGGTACAGGTGGTCTGATCGAGGACAGGTGGTCTTAGTAGGGGTACAGGTGGTCTGATGGGGGACAGGTGGTCTTAGTAGGGGTACAGGTGGTCTGATCGAGGACAGGTGGTCTTAGTAGGGGTACAGGTGGTCTGATGGGGGACAGGTGGACTTAGTAGAGGTACAGATAGTCTTAGTAGGGGTACAGGTGATCTTATGGGGGACAGGTGGTCTTAGTAGGGGTACAGGTGGTCTTATGGGGGACAGGTGGTCTTAGTAGGGGTACAGGTGGTCTTATGGGGGACAGGTGGTCTTAGTAGGGGTACAGGTGGGTGACGGGGTAAGTTGTGGGGACTCTGATGACAGGAACGACTACTGAGGGCATTCTGGAGGGAAAACCTGAGGAAGAGCAAAGAAAAAGAAAATAAAAGGAACTCAAAGGCCTCGACATGCAGATGGACTGATGGAGCAGATGGAGCGATTACTGATGACTGATCAGGACTCACCGTAGGTAGGGAGGGCGCCTGCAGGGCTGTAACCGTAAGGAGCTCCGAAACCTGCCAAAAGACCCGTAACCCACCAGGAGTTAGTTCCATCTGGTCTAAAAGGTAACAAGAGACTAAAACCAGACCGCCGTGGTCATGTGACTGCTCTCACCTGGGGGGATGTACCCGGGCGTGGGCGGGGTGCTGATGTACGGCGCTCTGGGGATGACGGGGACCCGCTGAGGCCTGGCGGCGAGTGCCGGGAGGGTCAGCACCGAGGTCACGGGTCGCTTCGGCTGGAACACAAACACAGAGATGGTGGTCAAGGATGGGGGTCAGTGATGGTGGTCAATGATGGTGGTCAATGACGGCGGTCAATGGTTGTGGTCAATAATGACGGTCAGTGATGGTGGTCAATGACGGCTATCAATGATGGCAGTCAGTGATGGTGGTCAATGATGGTGGTCAATGATAGCAGTTGATGACGGTGGTCAATGACGGCGGCCAACGATGCCAGTCAAAGACGGTGGTAAAGGACGGTGGTCAATAATGGTGGTTAGTGACGGCAGTCAGTGATGGTGGTCAATGATGAAGGTCAATGATGGGGGTCAATAATGGAGGACAGTGACTGTGGTCAGTGATGGCGGTCAATGATGGAGGTTAGTGATGGCGGTCAGTGATGGTGGTCAATGATGATGGTCATTGATGGGGGTCAATGATGGCGGTCAGTGACAGTGGTCAGTGATGGTGGTCAATGATGGGGGTCAATGATGGTGGTCAGTGACGGTGGTCAGTGATGGTGGTCAATGATGGTGGTCAATGATGGAGGTCAGTGATGGAGGTCAATGATGGAGGTTAGTGATGGCGGTCAGTGATGGCGGTCAATGATGGGGGTCAATGATGGCGATCAGTGATGGCGGTCAATGATGGGGGTCAGTGACGGTGGTCAGTGATGGTGGTCAATGATGGGGGTCAATGATGGAGGTCAGTGATGGCGGTCAATGATGGGGGTCAATGATGGTGATCAGTGACAGCCGTCAATGATGGGGGTCAATGATGGTGGTCAGTGATGGTGGTCAATGATAGCAGTTGATGACGGTAGTCAATGACGGCGGCCAACAATGCCAGTCAAAGACGGTGGTAAAGGATGGTGGTCAATAATGGTGGTTAGTGACGGCAGTCAGTGATGGTGGTCAATGATGAACGTCAATGATGGAGGTCAATAATGGAGGACAGTGACGGTGGTCAGTGATGGCGGTCAATGATGGAGGTCAGTGATGGCGGTCAGTGATGGTGGTCAATGATGATGGTCATTGATGGGGGTCAATGATGGCGGTCAGTGATGGTGGTCAATGATGGGGGTCAATGATGGTGGTCAGTGACGGTGGTCAGTGACGGTGGTCAATGATGGAGGTCAGTGATGGCGGTCAATGATGGAGGTTAGTGATGGCGGTCAGTGATGGCGGTCAATGATGGGGGTCAATGATGGCGATCAGTGATAGCGGTCAGTGATGGGGGTCAATGATGGTGGTCAGTGATGGTGGTCAATGATGATGGTCAATGATGGGGGTCAATGATGGAGGTCAGTGATGGCGGTCAATGATGGAGGTCAGTGATGGCGGTCAGTGATGGCGGTCAATGATGGGGGTCAATGATGGCGATCAGTGATAGCGGTCAGTGATGGGGGTCAATGATGGTGGTCAGTGATGGTGGTCAATGATGATGGTCAATGATGGTGGTCAGTGATGGTGGTCAATGATGATGGTCAATGATGGGGGTCAATGATGGAGGTCAGTGATGGCGGTCAATGATGGGGTCAATGATGGGGGTCAGTGACAGCGGTCAATGATGGTGGTCAATGATGGTGGTCAGTGATGGTGGTCAATGATGATGGTCAATGATGGGGGTCAATGATGGAGGTCAGTGATGGCGGTCAATGATGGGGTCAATGATGGGGGTCAGTGACAGCGGTCAATGATGGTGGTCAATGATGGTGGTCAGTGATGGTGGTCAATGATGGGGATCAATGATGCAGGTCAGTGATGGTGGTCAATGATGGTGGTCAGTGATGGTGGTCAGTGACAGCGTTCTGCTTTGGTCTGGACACCGTGGCGTTCGTCCGGACTTGGCGGACTCACCGGAGGATTGGGTCTCTTCTTCTTGTTGGTCGTAGATTTGGATCCGGTGAAAAGGCTGTTGAGAGCGGCGAGGGCGGCGCTGGCTTTGGCCACTTTTTTATTGGGACCAGTTCCCCGGAAAACCTGTTTGTCCACCTCGACCTGTCGACATGGAAACGGAAAACACGCCGTCAGGTGAGTGGTCACATGTTACGATCCTCTGAGGCTACGTTCAGACAGAAGGCCTTAATCTGATCCAACTGTATTTAAAGGGCTGTACGGAAGAAGAAATGAAACCGAAATAAAAGAATCAAATACAAGAAGAGATTAAAAAAACATAAAAAGCTGTACAATTAAAAAACAACAAAAAATAACAATAAACCAATACCAAATACAACAACAATAAAAATAAAACATTCACACATCTCACATGGTTTCAAAAGCCAAGGAGAAAAAAAAGACGCACAATTTGGATTTTTTAGTGAAATCTGATTTTTTTGTGTTCGTTCATATTCACATTAAATGCGACTTCTATCAGTTTTAAGTCTGAACTGAATGTGACCCTGAAGTGACCCACATGCACTAAAGAGGTCCTGAAGTGACCCACATGCACTAAAGAGGTCCTGAAGTGACCCACATGGACTAAAGAGGTCCTGAAGTGACCCACATGCACTAAAGAGGTCCTGAAGTGACCCACATGCACTAAAGAGGTCCTGAAGTGACCCACATGCACTAAAGAGGTCCTGATAGAACACTAGACCACGCAGACACACACTGTGTTTACAGATATAAAGGTCCTGATGTTTGTCGCATTTCAATGACGTAAAGGTCAGATAAATGTGATCTGGCCGTTCAGACTGAAGTCACATTGGAAAATATCAGATCCGGGTCGGATTTAGGACCATATACAAAAGTGGTCTGGGTCAGATTTAGGACCGCATACGAAAGTGGTCCGGGTCAGATTTAGGACCACATATGAAAATGGTCCAGATCAGATTTAGAACCACATATGAAAGTGGTCCAGGTCAGATTTAGGACCACATATGAAAGTGGTCCGGGTCAGATTTAGGACCACATATGAAAGTGGTCCGGGTCAGATTTAGGACCACATATGAAAGTGGTCCAGGTCAGATTTAGAACCACATATGAAAGTGGTCCAGGTCAGATTTAGGACCACATATGAAAGTGGTCTGGGTCAGATTTAGGACCACATATGGATCAGATCTGATGCGTTCTGGTCCTATTCCTCATTATTCCCTCTGTTCTAGAACCAACGCGTGTTTTTTCTCGTCTTGTTTGGACAGATGATTAAAACCCGAATTCCCTCAGAAGTCGTCGGTAAAGTGCGATTGATTTCAAAGATGGCGTGGTTTCATGTTCTGCCATCGTTTCCTGCTGTTTTGAAGAAGTCGGAGACGTTTTGAAATGCAGAAAGCGCCGACATCAAAGGCGTTCCCTCGTTAATTCCTGATCAGAACCGACGGAAGAGACAGAAAATCTATAAGACAGTCCGCTCTGTTTACGGACGACGACACGTGTTTTATGGACGATGTTTACATGAAAACATCCCAAATGAAAGCTTTTATACTGGAATAATAAGAGTAAATAAATACGATACATGTGAATAAGTGAAATGGAAACAGATTCAGTGAATATTCACTGGAGCCTCGAGACGTTCAACGATCACAGAATGAATAAAAAACATAAAAGATTCATTAAAAACAATAATGAAACACAGTCAAATATGAAAGAAATAATAAATAATAAATAAATAATAATAATGTCAGACGAAGGCTTCAGCAAAACGGAAAAATAAAAAATAATCTCAAACCACATTCACATATTTGGTCAAATCTACCTTCAGTTTGTATTTTATTGACATTTAACTGGAAAAGATTCAACCATGATAATAATGAGTGAAAACACAGATAAACAAAAATAAAAACATGTTTACGTTTGTGAGTCTGACGCATTTAATGAAACTGAAAAACCTGAACTGACAGAGTGAAAAGTGTTCTGTTGTGTTGTTTTGTGTTATATTGTTGTGTCGTCGTGTTGTTGTTGTATTGTTGTGCATCCTACTGTTGTGTGCGTCCTACTGTTGTTGTGCGTCCTACTGTTGTTGTGCGTCCTACTGTTGTTGTGTGTCCTACTGTTGTGTGTGTCCTACTGTTGTGTGCATCCTACCGTTGTGTGCATCCTACCGTTGTGTGCGTCTTACTGTTGTGTGCGTCCTACTGTTGTGAGTCCTACTGTTGTGTGCGTCCTACCGTTGTGTGCGTCTTACCGTTGTGTGCGTCCTACCGTTGTGTGCGTCCTACCGTTGTGTGCGTCCTACCGTTGTGTGCGTACTACCGTTGTGTGCGTACTACTGTTGTGTGCGTCCTACCGTTGTGTGCGTCCTACCGTTGTGTGCGTCCTACCGTTGTGTGCGTCCTACCGTTGTGTGCGTCCTACCTCTATGATGAAGCGTTTGTCGTAGCTGCTGCCGCTCTCTGATATCAGCTCATATTTCAGACCTCGACGTTTCTCGTTCAGTTCCATCACCGGGTTTTTTCCACCGGCCGTCAGGATGGGACCGGGAGCTCTGGACTGAGGATGGACAGATGGACGGAAGGATGGATGGACAGAAGGATGGATGGACAAATGGACAGAAGGACGGACAGAAAGACAGACGGACAATTAGACAGATGGACGGATGGAAAAATGGACAGAAATGTCACCAATATCCATTTGTAGTTTTTCATGGTAAAAATAAAAACAGAATAAAAAAAGGTTAGTTTTGTTGAGTTTATCAGACGCAAAGATTGTGTCCATTATCCCCCTGAGTATGTGTGTGTGTGTGTGTGTATATATGTGTAAGTGTGTATTTAGGTGCGTATGTGCATGTATATGTGTGTATGTGTATGTATGTATATGCATGCGTGTGTGTGTGTGTATGTGTGTGTATATTTGTGTGTGTCTATATGTGTGTATGTGTGCAAATGTGTATATTTATGTATATGTGTATGGGTATGTGTGCGTAAGTGTTTGTATATGTGCGTATGTGTACATATGTATACATGTGTATATGTATGTTTCTGTGTATGTGTATACAGTATGTATGTGTGTATATTTATGTATATGTGTATAAGTGTTTGTATATGTGTGTATGTATATATGTGTATATATGTGTATGTATGTTTCCATGTGGTCCTCACCTCCTGTCTGTCTGTGTGTATATATATATATATATATATATATGTATGTGTGTGTGTGTCTGTGTGGTCCTCACCTGCTGTCTGTCTGTGTATATATATATATATATATATATATATATATATATATATATCTCTATATCTATGTGTGTGTGTGTGTTTCCATGTAGTCCTCACCTCCTGTCTGTATATATATGTATATATATGTGTTTATATATATATATATATATATATATATATATATATGTATATATGTATATATGTGTTTCCCTGTGGTCCTCACCTCCTGTGTGTCTGTGGATGAGGTGATGGACGTGGAGCTGGAACTGGTCGACATGCGGTCGTTCTTTCCTTCTCCGTCCGATTTCTCGTCTGCGCTCAGAGAGTCCACGTCTGCGTCTGCGCCCACGACGTAACCGAGGGCCTGCAGCGCCTGACGACGGGACACAAACACAGCGCAGATGATCAGATATGAGCGTTTACTCAGACAAAGAAGAAGTGAAACACACATCAGAACACAAGTAAACAACAAGTAAACAACAACGACAGCAGCAGCAGCAGCAGAGCGTCTGGACTGAACAGATCTGCAGAATGTGTGAAAAAGGAGGTTCATCAGTTTTCTGCTGTTTAAACTACTGCTGCCATTCTGTCCTCCAGTTCTGGGTGTTTTTCAAGTGTTTGTTTTTGTCATTTTTTGGGTGTTTTCAAGAGTTTTCTGGTGTACTTCATTTGGTTTCAGGTGTTTTCTAATATTTTCTGGTTGGTTTCAGGTGTTTTCTGGTGTTTTTTAGTGTTTTTAGTTGTTTTTCTGTGTTTTTGTTGGTGTTTCCAATTGCTTTTTGTGTGTTTTTAGACGTTTCTAGCAGTTTTTTCTGTTTTCAGGTGTTGGTAGGTATTTTCTGTGGGTTTGTTGTGTGTTTCTAGCTGTTTTTTGTGCGTTTTTAGCTGTTTTCTGTGTTTTTCTTGGACGTTTCCAGTGTTTTTTGTCTGTTTTCAGTGTATTTTCCGGCGTGGTACCGAGTCATGGACGTACCTTGAGCGCCACCTGCAGCTTGGCGGTCCTCTTGGAGTTGCCGGTGGCCTGGTAGGTGGTTCCCTGGATGTCCACGGACATGGTGAAGACCGGGGCGTGGACCGGACCGGACTGGGACAGCAGGCGGTACTGGAGGCCCGGTTGGATCTGGTTCAGGCGCATCAGGGCGTTCATGGGGTGGTTGGGGTCCGTCATCCTCCAGTCCAGGACTGAAGGGGGAGGATGGAGACGTTAATGTGGCGTTCAGGGACATCAGGGGAAATCTGAGAGCTTTTAGACCCAGTTACTGTAAAACACTGGAACTGAGACGGTTTCATGTGTTTCATATGTTTCATATGTGACTTTTCTACAGATGAAACTGAAATAAACCAGTTTACAGAACATGACCCACTTCTATTATTATGATACGAGTTTATCCATCTGCCCATCCATCCATCCATCCATCCATCCATCCTCATAAATGAATCTTCCACTGCTGTTCCTGCTCTGGTGTGTTCTAGTTTTTATATCTCCATGAACTCCATAAATCCTAAACGTATACTTGGGTTCAGATTTTCAGATCTGATGGTTCAGTAAAGACCAGATCCAGGATAAATATGGACAGAGATGGTTCTGATGATGGACAGCTGCTGCAGGGGGGAGGGGGAGGTGTCCCCCCACTGGGAGGCAGCTGTGGGGGGGCGGTGAGATAATTGAATGGCGGCAGGAGGCGGGATTAATCCATCAGAGCGTCAGCCTCCTGATACCTCCTCTGAACAGGAGGAAGTGAAGAGTGAAGGAGGACGAAAGGACGAGGTTAATTACACCGAATATGAGGAGGAGGAGGAGGAGGAGGAAGAAGAAAAGGAGGAGGAAGAGGGGGGAAAAATAAAAATAAACAGAATCATGGCTGAACTGGAGGAATATTTTTGCTATAATTCAGCAGCTGTTTGATACGTACGGAGGCGTAATGCATTCACACAAAAAATTAATTCGGCTCTGTTTTTCTGAATTAATTAATTAATTCAGAAAAACAGCCAAATTTAAATTTTTTCAGAAAACAGGATCTTGTTAATTCGGAAAATTCCGTTTGTTTATTTTTTTCCAAGTAACGACTCCTTCTGAGTCAGACAACTGAAAATAACAAAATCAAATGAAACAGTCGTTATCTGTTTTTTTCCATTTTTCATTTGAGCACAAAATCAGGAAATGGAAAAACAAACCGTTATCCATTTTTCATTGCGGTTTTGAAAATGAAACACAAAAAAATGAGTGGCTTTTTAGTTTCTTTTTTTTTATTTTTGGTTTTAAATTGGAAAACGAATGAACGAATAGTACACAGATGGAGCTCCTGCCGTTTCCGCTTCGTGTCTGTTCAGCTGCAGCTGTCAGGCGGCTGTGCCAACCTCTGCTTCCCACAACGCAAGTCGCGACAAAATTCCAAAGATACCGGAGTTCTCTCCTGGCTGTGTTTGTAAACACAGGGTTTGTTTGTGGTGGATGGAACTCAGAAACTGTTCAGCATGAGGAAGAGGTTCAGCTGAGGAATGACAGACTTCATGATCCTGAGGATATGACTGAGGATGGACAGATCTGAGGAAAAACTGGTCATGAAAGTCTCCTGCACTTTTAAAGACATGAGGTCATTCTTTGAACTGGACACACAGTGGACATGTGTCTAAAAACGGTCCATATTCTGTTCATGTTCATATCTGTGTCCAGTTCTTTGTTTGTTTGTTTGTTTGTTTCTTTCTTTCTTTCCTTTGATCAACTGGTTTGTGGACGTTCCTTCTTCATTTCCTGTTCTGGACGTTGGGCTTCACCTCTGCTCGTCTTTAACGTCTCTCTTCTTCTTCTTCTTTGGACACGTTTCCAGTATTTGACAGGACTGTGATGAAGATGTGGTGGACAGTTTGACGTGGACTGAACGCTGGAGCAGATCGTTTCCAGATGAACTCACTGACTCCTTTTATTTGTTTTTTTTATTTTTAGCTCCTCCTCCTCCTGTCCGTCTGAAATCTGATAACTTCACATCATTTTCTGCTTCATGGGTGCGTTTGCGTTAACAGTTGCCGGTTTAACGGCTCCTCCAGGGGTTTGAACCTGTTTTCTTTTTTTTTTTGCGGTGGTGGATGATGCCTCTTTCAGATACAGGAATAAACTCAGCTGTCGAATCCGTTCAGTGGTTCTTCATATGATCCTGGGGCCGATATCACAAATGTCAGATGAATACCAAACGCTGCCTGACAAAAGATCGCATTCAGGCCCAATCCGACAAAGCGTCTGGAATCCGTGGCTTTGACGCTAAGCTCCGCTGCCCGACAAAGACTCACACCTGGACCATCACAACCTTTTGTGTTTGTTATTAGCAACAAACTCAGCCACAAACCCCAGAATATTTAAACCTCTGCTGGACCTCAGCACAACACTGTAAAAAATATAAATGGGACCAAGTGTGGTTTTTTTTCTCATTTCTAGTCCAAATATCTGATCACACTTAAAATAAGACGGAATCACCTGAAGAGGAACTGTTCAGTCAGACAGAAGAACTGATTTATACATAAGGGTAAGGAGGGGGAAGGGGGAGGGGTAAGCGGGAAGGGTATGGGGGAAAGGGGTAAGGAGAGGGCAAGGGGTAGGGGTAAGAGGGAGGGCCAAGGGATAGGGGTAAGAGGGAGGGGTAAGGAGGGGCAAGGGGGAGGGGTAAGGGATTAGGCCAAGGGGGAAGGGTATGGGGGAGGGGGGATGGCCAAAGGGGTGGGCCAAGGGAAAGGGGTAAAGGGGAGGGCCAACAAGGGAAAGGGGTAAGGGGGAGGGGTAAGGGGGAGGACCAAGGGGTAGAGGTGATGGGGAGGGCCAGCGGATAGGGGTAAGGGGAAGCGCCAAGGGGGAGGGATAAGGGGAGGGCCAAGAGACAGGGTAAGAGAGAGGGGAGGGCCAACGGGTAGGGGTAAGGGGGAGGGGAGGGCCAAGGGGGAGGGCTAAGGGGGAGGGTCAAGGGGGAGAGCTAAGGGGGAGGGTCAAGGGGGAGGGGCCAAGGAGGGATTGGACCAATAACTCATCGACCGTTGCGATAAAAACAGATAAAAACCAGGTGAACGTCGCCTCATGGTTAAAACCATCTGAACAGATGCTTCAGTTTCAGTTCCAACGTGTGCAGCTGCTTTAAATAAAATGAGCAACAAACGTGAAACTGATTCTGAAACGTGTGTTTTTAATGTAAACGTAGAATATGAGTGAAGAGGATGAAACCTGAGGTGATGATCGAATGTGGACGTGAGACTCAGAGGTTTAAGATGACGTCCACATCCTGAAACTGAACCCAGATCCATTCCACTTTAATTCACTGTTTGGTTCCTGGACGCTTCTGTCTGTCTGTCTGTGGTTAAGGTCAAAGGTCAGAGGTCAGAGGTCACAGTCACCTTTCATCCGTTTGATGAAGTCTCTGTCGTCTGATCCCACGTCGTCACGATGCCTCTTCAGAACGCCGCCTGCACAGAGCGAGAAAATATGAAGAAAAACACAAAAGCATTAATATTTACACTGAAGAGGAAGAAAGGAAGAAAATATGAAGAAAAACAAATAAAAGCATTAACATTTACATTTAAGAGGCTGAAAAATGGAGAATGCTAGGGTTTTTTGATTGGTCGTTTATAATAACAGATCATAAATTTCTTAACCGTCTGGTGTCCGCCCATAAACGTCCTTTAATCATGTGTCGTAATAATATCAAAATGATTTTCATTTGTTTTCAACTTTTTTTTGTATTTAATCAAGTTGAGCCATAAACATAACCATAGGTAGTTTTTTTTTTTTTCAGAATTCATGTATAAAAGGGTTAAAACATGACCGTTTCCGTAGCTTTAATGAAGCTTTAATCTAATAAGTTACTCCAGGATCAGACTTCAGTATTTGTTGTTTCCATTTTCTACAGATTCCTTCTATTCTTCTCTGTCTGTCTGTAAATATTGTCCTTTTCCCTCCACTGTGTTTGTCTGACAGCTTTAATGCCTTCGACAGTTTTTCATTTCCTTCGTGTCCAGAGAAAAATCACCAAATGTTTGAGAGAAACTGAGGGATGACGCTCCAAACCCTCCCCCCCCTCCTCCTCCCCCCCCCCCTCCTCCTCCTCTTCCTCCTCCTCCTTAAGCTCAAGGAACTCTTCAAAAAATGCTTCAAAACCCTCGGATTTCATGGAAAACGCATCAATTCAAAGGCGAAAACTTGCCTGTTTTTCAACGACGTTATAAACATGTAGAGATTTGATAGAATATGATGCACATAATAATATAAACATAACAACGTAAACACAACGGACGTAAACATGGAGATAAACATGGAGATAAACAAAATGGATGTAAACATAATAGACAAACATAATGTACTTAAATATGGACATAAACACGGACGTAAATAAAATGGACGTAAACATCATGGACATAAATATAAACATGGAGATAAACAAAATGGACGTAAACATAACAGAAATAAACATAATGGATGTAAATATAATGGACATAAACATGGACGTAAACAAAATGGACGTAAACATAATAGACAAACATAATGGGCATAAACATGGACATAAACATGGAAGTAAACAAAATGGACGTAAACATCATGGACATAAACATGGACGTAAACATGGAAATAAAAATGGACGTAAACATCATGGACATAAACATGGATGTAAACATGGACATAAACAAAATGGACGTAACCATGGACGTAAACGTGGACATAAACATAAACTCAGTCCCACAAAACATCAGGAACTCAGACTCAATACAAAACTTCCAATCACGACTCAAAACTCACCTGTTCAAACCTGCATTTTCTTGAGCCTCTCTTTTTTTCCTCTCTGTTCTTTTTGTTTTGTTTGTTTGTGAAGCGTCTTTGAGTGTCCAAAAAAGCGCTATATAAGTGTAATGTATTATTATTATTAACATGGACGTAACCATGTACATAAACGTGGACTCTGACCTTCGAGGTGTCTCGCTGAAGGTTTACTGGCGGGAAGAGGATCCATATTCAGGACTTTGTACAGCTGTCCAAAGGCCAGGAGACGTAACGCATGCTGCAAAACCACACAGACACACACCGTTCAGACCGAAACATCACAACAGTTTATCTGTAACGCAACGGAACACAACAGACAGCAGCTACGGCGTTTATCCACCGATCAGTGCCCTTTAATTATTTTTGATTTATTTTTCATAACTTTTACTCATATTGTCACCAAACAGCAGTATGTTCAGAGTAAAAAGAAGTGGTCCGAGTACGGCGCCCTGTGGGACACCGTAATTAACCTTAGTTTGAATGAATGACTCATGATTACTATGTACAAATTAGGATGTTTCAGAAAAGTATGATATGAGGATTGTGATAAAAAATAATGTAAAGAAGGACTGAAAGACATTAAAATAGGAAGTATTTTGATATTTAAAAAAACGTATTTGTTAACGTGATAATAACAAACAAAAATAAGAAAACAAAACAAAACAAAAGGCAACAGTGGTATCAGTATCCGTTATCAGTCAAAAATCTGATTTTATAAATTGGTATCAAGAATTTTGAAAACAACACATCCTAATTTTCACTTCTTTGAAAGAATCTAAACTCACACAAATACATGATGAATTCCAACAGATCTACATTTACCTTTAAATAAACTTCCACCGTAAAACTGTCTCGGAAAGTCTCTTTTATGTCATTTTCATCTTTAACCTCATTTCTGTCACTACATCATTTTCGTCTTTTTACAGTTGACACCTGTTTTTTTTTTTTTTTTTCATTTCACGGTGCTTTGTTGAGGTAAACATTTATTGTTTCTATCTTTATTCATCAAGAATAAATTTACCTGTTATATCAGTTCTATATATTTGATTCTGCCAGTTAGATAATTAATAAAAATAGTTCCACAACCTATTTTGGGACCATCACAGTGAATATTTACATAATTTTTCCTCATATTGTCAAAAAACAGCAGTATTTTCAGAGTAAAAGAAGTGGTCCAAGTATGACGTCCTGTGGGACACCGTAATTAACCTTAGTTTGGATAAATGACTCGAGGATGATATGTACAAATTATGATGTTTCAGAAAAGTAGACGAGGATTATGATGCAAACAAAACCATTTGTTCTAGAGGTTTTTTTTTTCACTAGTTCACTGAGAATCAACACGGAATCAAATCAATAACCTATATCGATAAGGGAACCATAATCGCTAAACCCTCATTAATTCCCCTCCTTAAACACAACAGAAACAGAAACAACAAGCAGCACCAACAGTGTTTATCCACCGATCAATGCGCTTTAATTATCGATGAAACTGGTGTAAATGACTGAATGTGCAGAGACAAACCTCATGCATTATAAAGGACGAAATAAACAGCCAAAGGAAACATTCCCAGGATGCATTTGGGACGTTTTCATGTGAACCCCACAGAGTAAAACAAAGACACAGAGGCAGGAGATGAATCTGAGGAGGTGTGTCATCACCATCACAGTGGATATTTAGAGAATTTTTACTCATATTGTCACCAAACAGCAGTAAAAAGAAGTGGTCCGAGTATGACGCCCTGTGGAACACCATAATTAACCTTAGTTTGGATGGATGACCCATAGATAATATGTACAAATTAGGAAGTTTCGGAAAACTAGATGAGGATGTTGATGCAAACAAAACCCCTTATTCTAGAGTTTGTTTTTTTTCACTAGTTCAATGAGAATCAACACAGAATCAAATCAATAACTTGTATCGATAATGGAACCGTATTCGTTGAATCCTCATTAATTCTCCTCCTTAAACACAACAGAAACAGAAACAACAGGCAGCACCAACAGTGTTTATCCACCGATCAATGCGCTTTAATTATTGATGAAACTGGTGTAAACGACTGAATGTGCAGAGACAAACCTCATGCATTATAAAGGACGGAATAAACAGTCAAAAGAAACATTCCCAGGATGCATTTGGGACGTTTTCATGTGAACCTCGCAGAGTAAAACAAAGACACAGAGGTAGGAGATGAATCTGAGGAGGTGTGTCATCACCATCACAGTGGATATTTAGAGAATTTTTACTCATATTGTCACCAAACAGCAGTATCTTCAGAGTAAAAAGAAGTGGTCCAAGTACGATGCCCTGTGGAACACCATAATTAACCTTAGTTTGGATGAATGACTCATGGATAATATGTACAAATTAAGAAGTTTTAGAAAAGTAGATCAGGATTATGATAAAAATAATTAAAAAAAACAGCAGTAAAATGAAGTGGTCCGAGTACGACGCCCTGTGGGACACCGTAATTAACCTTAGTTTGGATGAATGACTCAGATAATATGTACAAAATTGGAAGTTTCAGAAAAGCAGATGAGGATTATGACGCAGTTCTAGAGTTTTTTTTTCTCTAGTTCAATGAGAATCAATAGAGAATCAAATCAATAACTTAACTAAACAAAGGAATAAACAGTCAAAGGAAACATTCCCAGGATGCATTTGGGACGTTTTCATGTGAACCCCACAGAAAAGAAAACAAAGACGCAGAGGCAGGAGATGAATCTGAGAATGTCTTCCCATTTTGTATCCACTCAGGGGTTGTCTTTGTTGTGGTATGAGCGGCGGCCGTGGCGGCGGCGGTAGTGGAGTCGGCATGGGTGTAAACGGCGGCGAGTGTTCCCACGCTCATTAGGTGGATAATTATGCCAGCGCTGCTCCGAGGGGCTGCTGATCCCAGGTCAGAGCGGACCGTCAGCTATTTATAGAACTGACGTGGTCTCGGCCTTTCAGCGGGAACGCCGTTAAAGAACCCCCCTCCTCCACCGCTGCCGCCGTTTCCTCAAAGAAGCGCTGACTTGGGCGCAGTGGAAGCGTGGAACTACACCTCCATTAGACGTCTGAAGGTCTCAGGAGCTGCTCCTCCATAATTACGCTCAATTAAGTCAAAGTCTGCAGCTCGTTTTATTATTGCAGGCAAACAGGAAGGGAAGTTTTATTACGTCCCGAGGCTCAGGTGGAAAAGAAACGTCCATAAAGCAGCGTTTATATCAGAGACTATTAATGACGGTTCAGCCTCTGGAGCCGGTTTGATCCTCTCAAACCTCTGAGTGCAGAAAAAAACCACCCCTCAGCCTTTTAATCCTGTGTTTCCAACCTTTTTGCGTGGTGTTTCCCCTCAGGTGTCACTTCACTGACACCAGTATATTAGCTTCAAATGGAAGAGGAGATAATGAAGCAGAGGAGAAGCCTCCAGAGGCCCAGGGGGTACCGGCTTTGGAACCGTTTCAGAAAAGAACACAGCAACGACAAAGAGGCAATAATGAAGAAACTTTCCTCCAGAGTCCAGTCGTTCTGCAGATGCAGCGACACAGACTTAAGATACGTTCAGAATGCAGACGAATGTGGTCCAAATGGGACCTGGATCTGATCTGTTAAAGACAGTCTGAACAGCACTAATCTGACCCGGACCACTTTCACATGTGGTCCTAAATCTGGCCCAGACCCCTTTCATACGTGGTCCTAAATCTGGCCCAGACCCCTTTCATACGTGGTCCTAAATCTGACCCGGACCCCTTTCATACGTGGTCCTAAATCTGACCCGGACCACTTTCATACGTGGTCCTAAATCTGGCCCAGACTATCATCCAGGTACAAAAAACACAAACTCTGGATCTGAGCCACGTCTGTGTAAAACTGATGAGTGTGTTGTGAAGGTTTTCTTTGGTTTTTTTTTTTTTTTTTTTTTAATATTTAGGTATGTAAGACACATAAATTTTGAACAAACATCAAGATGTAAAAAAAAAACAACAAAAAAAAAAACATTTGAACAAATAAATTTTAAAAAATTACATACATTTAAAGGCGTAAACAGAATAGACAAATAATTGTATTTAAAAAAAACAAACATATCTAACAAAAATAAATAAATCAGTGTTCAGTCTCTTAAAGAATTTTTTTTTAATATGCCAGTGTTTTTTTGTTAAAATAAATTCTAATGATTTAATATATTTTTCAAATTCCATCAGAAAGATTTTAAAATTTGGGTGTGTTTTGGTATATTTATTTTTGTGCATATGAAATTTTCCAAATAAAATGATCAAATTTACAACAAATTCTAAATTGCGAATGTCATGTTTAAAATATGTAATTACATTTTGAGATGTTATAGTTATTTTTTCATTACTTTTAGATATGATATATTTTTCAATTTTGGACCAGAAATTAGAGGAGTGTTCACACAGAAAGAATAAGTGTAGAGTAGTTTCAGGACAAGGACAAAAGTTACACATTTCTTCCACGTCAGAAAATCCAGACAAAATAGTGTTGGAGGTAATATATGTTATGTAAAATCTGGAGACGTAGAATTGTAATTTTGTTTGTAATAGAGTATTTATATGGTAATGGGTGTGTTGTGAAGGTGGCCGTACCTGTGCGTTGTTGGTGACGGCGTCCGCCTGCTGGGCGTTCAGCTCGGACAGGGCGTCGGTGGGTTCCCTCTCACAGGGGTCGTGAACTCCAGGACCACCTGCAACGGACAAACAGGAAAAGGTTTACAGACGAACAAATACAGATAAAAGAGACGACGGCACAGGGTTAAAAGAGTAGATGATGTGTTCAGATATGTAACACAACTTCAACTCTGTAAATTAGAGATAAATGGGGGGGGGGGTGGGGGTGGACAGCATGTGTGCTGTACTTTCTGGACTATAAGCTGCTACTTTTTTCTTGTTTTGAACCCTGCGGCTTACACAGCGACTCAGCTCCAGTATAGATTTATACAGGTTAACGGCCTCCAGGGGGCGCTCTAACAGGAAGAGCAAAAGTAGAGAAAGGAGGAAGAGGTGATGAAGAGGAGGAGTTTGAATCTGAACTTTGAACAATCATTTTACATGTCATGCACAAACCCTCATCATGGAAAACACACGAGGAAATGCAAATGATGCAGCTTTGAAGTTAGAACCAGTCGATGTGTCTAAGAAGGAAATAGAGCTGCAGCACCGAAGTGCCATTGAGCAACAACGGAGGAGAGACGTAGAGGGAGTGTGACGGAGCTGAGGATGTTCAAGTGAAGAACACTGAAGAAGACGACTGCAGTGGTTTAATGAGCAGAAGAAGATGAAGACAGATACGGACTGTTGTGGGTTTGTGAACCAGCCTGTTCCTGACGTTAGACTGACGTTCCAGACACTGTTTGGACAAAAGCAGTGAAGGGATGGAAAGAAATATTTATATAATCTGTCTGTTTACCATCTGTCTGTGGAAATATCTCATGTGACAACGTGGACACCTGCGGCTTATAGTCAGCCACAGCTTATATTCTAGTGCGGCTCATAGCCTGGAAAGTACGGCACACGTTTGTGTTTATGTACTGTATATAACACCAACTACTGGAGGGTGTTTTTATTAGTGTTTGTACGAAGAGTTATTTTTACTCCAGTTACTTCAGGGTGGGAAATTCAGCATGACATTAACCCTTAATTGGGCAAGTGACTATTTCTGGTCATTTCCACAACATTACAGAACAATAGACGCTTTTCCATTGGACTCATGCACAAAACTTTACTGATATTTACTAAATGTTGAAAAAACAGAAGTGCGTAATGTTGGTTTTTCCATTAAATCGCAAATGCAATGATTTCGACTAATGCTAATGTGTTGATGGTGGGCGGGGCTAATAGGCTCAGTATTTGGTGGGCGGGGCTAATAGGCTCAGTATTTGGTGGGCGGGGCTAATAGGCTCAGTATTTGGCTTTTGCGCATAAAAACCAAATGAAAGTAGAACTTCACAAAATGTTCCAAGTTCTACATTATGTAGCGAATGGGTATGATTTTAGTCTTGTGAATTATGATATTTTTCTGCCTATTTGTAAATTACGTTGTTATTCTCATAATATTATGGCTTTATTCTTGATTTTTTTGTTTTTTGTTTTATATTTATTTTATTCAAGAAAGGAAAAACAATATATAATGCGTGTCTTGAATTATTTTTCTTAGTTTAACCACCTGAATCCCCTCCCCCCCACCCTTCCCACGTACATACAAACTACCACTAAACATGAAACAAACAAAAAATTATTATTATTATTATTATTATTATTGAAATATGACGATGTTATCCTCATAATATTATGACTTCATTCTCATAAAACTATGACTCTTTTTGTATTTGACTTCATTCTCATAAAATTTCGGGTTTTATCTTGATATTTCACAACTTTATTCTTGTTGTGACAGGTGTTTTTATTTTCTTATGTGGTCCTAATACGCTGTTGTAACATACAACCTGTAAAACCAGACACTAAAACTCAACTAAAACTAGTCGAATCACGAATCAGAACCTAAAAACACCTGCACATTGACGACTGAACCATGAATATTTTACTCAGATAATCACTGACCTAATGAAAACATCTCATTTCAGGTCCGGATCCTTTTCAGTTACCTTGCCTTTTGTTTAGTTTTATCAACCGTGCATAAAAATCTGAAAATATGTGCGATACAGTTTGTTTTTGACATTTTACTGCTCGGGGATCTTCCTCCAGGGGACGATTGGACTCTGAAACAAACCTCGACTCGCTCTAGTGACTGAAAATAAGTGACAGAAAACCAAAGCCTGAGCATTTGGGAGGTTTGCATTTGTTCCCTCGTCTTGTTTATGTGGCGTTGATGTCACCCTGGATGTGGTGGATTGTGGGTAAACGCCACCGCTCACTGACCTGGGAGGAGGATCCCCGAGGCGATGCATTCAATGACACGTCGCAGGGCTTCGCCGGGTCCCAGCGGGCGGTTACAGGTGGCGATGGCCTTTTCACAGATCAGCTCCAGAGGCTGCGGATCCACCGAGAAAACAAACAAACAAACAAACAAACAAACAGTGCATGGTTACTGGTGAACTGTCAGAATCAGACCCCAGGGTTTTTTTTAACCCTAAAAACCCATAAAACTGAAGAAACGTCCAAATCTTCACAGATTTAAGAACACAGATATGGAACAGATAAAAGGGAGGGATCAGAGTCTAAGGGATCATTACTGTTACTGTAATAAAGCTGACGGTAAGAATAATGATATTATTATTATTATTATTACTATTATTATTAGAATAGAATAGAATAGAATAGAATCTTTATTGTCATTATGCGAGGCACAATGAAATTTCGTCCATTTACATTGACTAGTAAATATACAGATATAATATGATTGTATCAGTGTTACAATTATTATTTAATATATGATATGATATATTGGTGATAGTAATAAAAACAACATTATTGTTGGTTTAATTGTAATTGATGGTATAATATATATTTAACATAAGTAACAGTAAAGCTGGAATAATAGATGGTGTATATTTGTATATGTGTGTATATGTGTATACTGTATAAATGTATGTATGTACTGTATGTATTTTTACTATTGTTACCATTGATACTATTGTTATTATTGTAACTATTGATACTATTTTTTACTGTTGTTACTATTGATATTATTGAACTATTGATACTATTATTACTGTTGTTACTATTTTTTACTATTGTAACTATTGTTATTGTCATTTCTATTGATATTATTGATACTATTGTTATTATGGTAACTATTGATACTCTTTCTACTATTGTTACTATTGTAACTTTTGTTACTATTTTTTTTGCTATTTATACTACTGTTACTACTGTAACTATTGTTACTATTATAACTATTGTTATTCTTGTAACTATTTTATTATTGTTTCTATTGATACTATTGTAACTATTGATAATACTGATATTATTTTTTACTATTGCTACTATTGATAATATTATTATTGTTTCTATTGATACTATTGTAACTATTGTTACTATTGATACTATCGTTATTATTGTTACTATTGATACTATTATAACTATTGTTACTGTTGATACTATTGTTATTATTGTTACTATTTATACTGTTTTTACTACTGATACTATTGTTACTATTGTAACTATTGTTATTCTTGTAATTATTTTATTATTGTTTCTATTGATACTGTTGTAACTATTGATAATACTGATATTTTTTTTTTACTATTGTTACTATTGATACTATTTTTATTATTGTTTCTATTGATACTATTGTAACTATTGTTACTATTGTTACTATTTTTATTATTGTTTCTATTGATACTATTGTAACTATTGTTACTATTGTTACTATTGATACAATTGTTATTATTGGTTCTATTGGTACTATTGTTATTACTGATACTGTTTTTACCACTGATACTACTGATATCATTTTTTACTATTGTTACTATTGATACTATTGTTATTATTGATACTATTATTACTATTGATACTATTTTTACTATTGTTACTATTTTTGTAACTATTGTTACTGTGCTTGTTTTTGTTGTTGTCATGTCTGAGGCCAACAGTAAACAGTGTTTCCATGGTTACAAAGGGGCAGAAGTGGGCGTGGTCATGTGCAGTGTCACATACCCATCCCTTCAGAGGCTGCCACACAGGAAGTCTGTTACACATGTCTCTGAGAATCCTCAAAACGATGACGCAGGACTTCAGATCTGCGACTCTGGCCTGAGGGACGAAAGACCACAGTTAGAGACCACGTCAGCAGAATCTGAACAACAACAAAAAACAAATGTGACACATCCAGGAGTCAGCAACATCTGCAGACGACACCACCGCAAACACAAAAGTACAGAGGAAGGAGGGAGGAGCTACCAGGGCAGAGGGAGGAGCTACCAGACCAGAGGGAGGAGCTGCCAGACCAGAGGGAGGAGCTGCCAGACCAGTGACTAAAGCTGGTCCAAAAACAGGACAGAGGGGCTAAACATTCAAACCAGACGTAGATGAATGTTATGAAGCAGGTTTGGGTCGATTTTCAACATAAATATTTACTGAGATAAAACAAACTATTTTTCACATGAAACATATTTTTATTTTCCACTCATACATAAATCCGCGTGTAACACAGACACCAGGTTTCTATAATGAACTCCTGTGTCTTTTTCTTTCAGGATTCTTTTTCCAATACTCACACTATTACATAAGACAAATCCACAGATAACTCAGTGATATCGGAGTTTTCCCCTGAAACTAAAACTGTTCAGTATTCAAACAGTGCGTCGATGATTCTGCAGCAATGATTACCCCGACGGAACCAAAGGGAAAAGGACACGGAGAATACACACTACTGTTTTTTCAAATATCTTTTTATTCTCTCATGTACGGAAGAGGATTAGGGCCGCTGGGAAAAAAAATATTAAGGTCCAATATATGTTTTTTTTTATTATTCTGAGAAAAAAAGTCAGAATTCTAGCCTTTTTTCCAAATAATTCTGGCTTTTTGTCTCTAAATCAAAAACTTTTGCTTTGAAGTTCAACTGAATGTGATGGGTGGGATCAAAATGCAAAACTTTTCTACTAACAAACGATTTTGACCCAGAAGTAAATACCACTTGAACTTGAAAGCAAAACTTTTTGATTTGCAAAAGATTTAGAAGGTGCAAAACCCTTGGACTTAAAAAACAAAACTTTGAAAATGATAAAACATTTTGTCTGCAAGTTGAAATTTCAGATCTGAAACGAAAGAAAATGAAAACACAATTGATTTTGCTAAGCTTAAAATTTTTAAACCTTCTTATTTATTTATTTATTTATTTATTTATTTAACCAGGAAGTCCCATTAAGATTAGGAATCTCTTTTGCAAGGGAGACCAGGCCAAGGTATCAGCCATCCAAAGTCCAAACAACAGAAAACACTTCCATGACACACAATTAACAATAAAACACAATGACAACTATTCAACCATATTTGACTCAAGAAAAACAGTGACATTCCTCCTTCACTGTATTCTCGATGATACGTTTAAAATCATTAACAGAGATGAATGTGCGCATTTTTGTTTTCAAATCTTCATTTTTTGTTTCAAAACTATATTTTTTGTTTGCCTTTTTGTCCCTTTGCTTGAATAACAAGGACACAAAATTATCTCCATTGATTAATAGATGTCATTTCTTTTTTTTTTTATCCATTTGTCGACATTATTTTCATTATTTCCATCTATTTTTGTCTAAATGTCTAATGTTTGTATATCTTATTTAGAAACAAACCTACAGGTACCTTTTGACAGAGAATGTGTCATTAGTTTACATTATATTAACTCTTAATCAGCCCTGAGTATTGGAAAGAGGAGTTGATCACATTATTGATCTAGTTTTTTTTTTTTTGGTTTGTCTGTTTTTTTTACTTCTTTTTTGGGGGGTTTAATAGGTTTGTAGGTTTGTTGTATAATTTGTTAGTATATATTGCGTCTGTGTGGTTCCTTATGTATAAGTGCATGTTTATGTAAATGTATAATTTGAAATAATTTAAAAAAAGAAACAAAACCTACAGGACTTGAAAGGGTCTCTGTGACTGAACTCTGTTTCTGAACAATGTAAAAGGAAGAGACGGGATAAAGATGATGATGAAGACGCGAAAACCAATTACAAAGGACACTTCAATTTGCACCAGACGACAATTCAGTGAAATTAAATAGATGATTTAATTCTGCGCTCTGAGACGAGCTGGACGGAGCAGATGATGTTATTAGTCTGCAGGTCTGGATCTGATCACACCCATCGTCCTTCACTCTGACGATGCTTGGCGTTTCCTCGTCCTTCCTGCGGGGGGTGTGGGTGGGGTGGGGGAGGGGCTTCACCCGACCTTGACTCCAGTGGAATAACAGTGGTGGGTTCAGTACAGTTAAAGCTGATGCTCCGTCCTCTTCTTCTTTATTCTGGTCCTGTTGTCGTTTTGACACGTCCATCTCCTGTGGTGTTCGTTCTGTTGGTGTTTGCACAGTTCACTGCTGGACTGAACAAGCCGTCAGCGGAACCAACGTGAACACTGAGCTTTTACAGAAACACTTTAAAGAAACTGAGCGACTGTGGATGACGACTGGACTCAGACTGGTTCTGCAGTTGGTTTTACACTGGAAAAAATCTAAATCTCACCCAGTGTATGTTTGTCATTTCTATTCAACAAGATCATTTTCACTTGGTCCATTGGCAGATTTCTTTTTTGCTTGAATTAAGCAAAAAATCTTGAATTACGATAAAAAATTTTGAATTAAGCAAAAAAAAAAAAAAAACAACAACAACCTTGAGTTAAGCAAAAAAAATATTGAATTATGCAAAAAATGTTGAACTAAACAAAAAAAATCTCAAAGTAAGCAAAAAAATCTTGAATTAAGCCATAAAAAGGTTGAATTAAGCAAAAAAAATTCTTGAATTAAGCAAAAAAATCTTGGATTAAGCAAAAAAATCTTGAATTAAGCATAAAAAAATCTTGAATTAAGACAAAAATCTTGAATTAAGCATAAAAAAATCTTGAATTAAGACAAAAATCTTGAATTAAGCAAAAAAAAAAAAAAATCTTGAATTAAGACAAAAATCTTGAATTAAGCAAAAATAAAACCTTGACTTAAGCAAAATAAATCTTGAATTAAGCAAATTATCTTGAATTAAGCCAAAAATCTTGAATTAAGCCAAACAAAGGTTGAATTCAGCCAAAAAAAAAAAAAAAAAATCTTAAATTAAGCAAAAAAAACTTGAATTAATAAAAAAAAAAATCTTGAATTAAGCAAAAAAGAAATCTTGAATTAAGCATGAAAAATCCTGAATTACGCAAAAAATATTGAATTAAGCAAAAAAAGGTTGAATTAAGCAAGAAAAAAAATCTTGAATTAAGCAAAAAGTCTTGAATTAAGCAAAATAAATCTTGAATTAAGCAAAAAAACAAAAACAAACGTTGAATGAAACCAAAAAAAAATCTGCCTTTGGAACAGGTGAAAATGATCTTGTTCAGATTTGTTGAACTCAGATTTTCCAGATCTATTGTCTCTAAATCAGTTCTTCTATCTCGTAAAGTTCCTCTTCAGGTGATTCTGTCTGATTTTTAAGTCTGATCAGATATTTGGACTAGAAATGAGAAAAAAATACACTTTGTCAGATTTAGATTTTTTCCGTGTTGTAAAAGCAGCGTCTATTTGATCCATGTCCTGTGAAGAAGTAACACTGAGACTTTATTACTCATGGTCTTCACTTCATCTGGATCTGAATGTTCCAGAATTCAAGGCCACAACTGGTGAACAGACACTGGTTTTCATTTGGAAGAACTGAAGGTTCATTTCTTTTAATTATTCAACAGAAATAAGGTCAACAGGAGGAATTCACCAGAAGACAACAGGAGGGTTATCTTTAGCCCCGCCCCCTTCAATTAGCAGCCTGTTCTAAACAACTTTTCATTATTATTATTATTATTATTATTATTATTATTATTATTATTATTATTATTCTGGGCAGGTCCTCCTATTGCCCCCCCCCCCCCCCCCGACCATGTGCTCAAACAGAGCTTTGCCTTTGTCGTCCTCTGGGAGGCGCTGTCTCACTCCCAGCAGGAAAACTACAGTATCCACCCGTTCTTTTCTTCTGCCATCAGACGTTTAAATGCCAGTGACAGTGTGCAGTGAAGGGAGTATTCTGTTCATTTAAAGGTGTCGGTTTCATCTGTTTCTTCTACTGCTGGACCCTTCATCTGTCCTGCGGAGGGAAATGAACTCAGCATGTTTTCATCTAGTTTCAGGGGATCGGACACACACTGCAGAGTTCTCCATGTATCTCAGAGCAGCGACACTTCCATGGACTCCTGTTGTCAAAGAAATATGCACCATCTTCTGGGTCATGGAGGGGTCAATAGTTCCAAACACTGAGTGCAATGCCGTCGAAACACATTCATTTCCATTACAGCTAATCTATCAACTCCAGTGCTAAGTTAATAAGATATGGTCATCTTTCAAATTATCGAGTGTGTTTCCTGTATTAGCGGACATTCATGTTGTAAATTCAGATGTCTTTGGTTATGGTTTGTACAAATTTATGTCTTAAACAACTGTTCCATTCGATTGTCAGCTGTAGTCCTACAGTTCGCTAGCTGACTTGGACAGCTGTTGAGATTTAACCACTATAAGCACAAATTATGGAGTTGTTACGATAAGGTAACGTCAGTGCAAATGTTGTTCTCAGTGGGTTTTATTTTAGTTGTTTGTTGAACCTGGTGGTGTTGGGTTCAGTTTGTCAGCTGAGGTCATGTGATCATTAGGAGGACAGTTACTGTAGAGCTGAGCTCTGACAAATAAAAGTTATAAATAAAGTAAAGTTATTATTCATTAGTTAAAGGAAGCAAAACTTCTGTAACTTCATGTCTGTAAGATCCGACTCATCCTATACGAATTCTGTTGAGTGTGAGTTTGATAATGTTGAGTTTTTAATCAGTTCAGCGGTCCGTGCTAATGCTAACATGCTAAGTTAGCCTGTATGCTATCCTGTGGTTAATGCCTTATTGTGTTTGTGCTAACGCTAACATGCTGAGTTAGCCACTATGCTATCCTGTGGTTATTGTCGTATTGTGCGTGTTCTCAGAGCAGAGCTGGGCAGACACACAGTGTTCACAGATAAACACTGTTTTCTGATTGGACCACAGTCCTAGAAGAGGAAAACTGAAAAATGGTAAATTCTATATCTCCGTACCAGTACAATTACAGAATGAATGAACTTGTAAAGTTAGCACCACTCATGTAAGTAGCCTATCCTAGCTAACACCAACTTTTCCTCCCAAAATGTCAGTTTTCCCAGTATTACAGTCAGTCCTTTCAGTGGTCGACCCCACTACGCAAAAGTAGAACACACACAACAGTACACACAGCAGTGACACAACGGTTGTGTGTGGTTTATTTTCAGATTTACCACGATCACTGCTGTCTGTCCCATGAAATAACATGGGAGCGCTTAGTTTGTTTGGAACTATTCAGGCTGACATAAACCATGTGATCAGTGGAGCCTTAGACAAATTTTACTGATCCACAAGACACATTACGTGGTCACAATAATTCGGTTTTGTACAAAAACACAAAAAAGAAAAAAGAAAAAGGAAAGTATGTGTGAACGGATAAAAGCAATAAACAATATAAATAGAATGAACTACCCATCCATCCATCCATCCTCTCCCTCTTATCCGGGGCCGGGTCACGGAGGCAACAGTCTAAGCAGGGATTCCCAAACTCCTCCCTCTCCCCAGACTCCTCCCTCTCCTCAGACTCCTCCTCCAGCTCTTCCAGGTGGACCCCAGGCGTTCCCAGTCCAGCCCACAGACATAGTCTCTCCAGCGTGTCCTAGGTCTTCCCCGGGGTCTCCTCCCGGTGGGACATGCCCAGAACACCTCCCCAGGGAGGAGTCCAGGAGGATCTGAAACAGATGTCTGATCCACCTCAGCTGGTTCCTCTGGATGTGGAGGAGCAGCGGCTCTACTCTGAGTTCCTCCCTGGTGACTGAGCTCCTCCCCCTATCCCTAAGGGTGCGCCCAGCCACCCTGCGGAGGAAACTCATTTGGACCGCTTGTATCTGGGATCTTGTCCTTTTGGTCCTGACCCAAAGCTCGTGACCACAGGTGAGGGTAGGAATGTAGATTGACTGGTAAATCCAGAGCTTCTCCTCTTGGCTCAGCTCCTTCTGAACCACAACAGACTGATGCAGCGACTGCATCACTGCAGACACTGGACCAATCCATCTGTCAATCATATGTTCCATCCTTCCCTCACTCGTGAACCAGACCCCAGATACTTAAATTCCTCCACTTTGGGCAAGGCCTAGGATAAACTAATAAAGCAGAAAAAATCCAACTTTTGCATGCGTCCAAACCCCTGGTCGGACTTTTTGCGTCCACTCACCTGGAACCACTTGGCGTGACGAAGCGCCGCCAATGCCACCAGGCACTTCTGCCGGTCCAGGACATCCTCCTCTTTCTCCTCCTCCTCCTCGACGTCATCTTTGTCCTGCCTCCTCTGCTTCCCCTCCTCTTGATCGCCCTCTTCTGGAGAGAGGAAGAGGATGAGACGATGGTTGGACCTCCCACTCCCACTCCGACCCTCGGACAGTGTTAGCAGACCCACTGATCTGACCCAGTGAGCTACCAAGGGGGGAATTTGACAGATTGGGTGGATTTTCTGGGGGGTGGGGTTTCTCATGCACAAGGGTCGGTCGTAACGTAGACGTGCATGCTGCCCGCCGCAGTCTCACTGTAGATGCAGATCAGTGGCTGAAGGTGATGGAAGACGCCAGATTAGTGTGTTATCGAGGACAGAGGACGCAGGACGAAAATGAGAGCATGGCGTTTAGGAGGCGATGGAACCACCAGAGACCAGGTCAGATTAAAACCAGGTCAGATTAAAACCAGATCAGATTAAAACAGAAGTTGGTCACAGTAGCTGGGTTTCCATTACAGTTTTCTGCAAAATAAAAGTGATATTTCTACGATTTGGCCAAAGTACTTTGTGAGTCTGGTTTCGACCGTCTCTATGTGTAAAATAATAATAAACAACAACTAGCGGCATTGTACCCGTGGTGCCATTGTACGATAGCATGAGAGGCTAAAATCTCCCAGTATACCTGACAACATTTGAATACAGACATAAAATTGTGCCCAGTAGATGGTCAGGTCATGTTTCTATTCTTTTGGCGGCAATCGGGCCTGTAAAGGCTGAGGAAAACCCGTACAAACGCCCTCCTGCGCTGCTACATCGATCGGACGGAAACAGAACGTGCATTATAGTAGGATACATCACACTTGTATAGCGCTTTTTTGGACACTCAAAGACGCTTCACAAACAAACACAACAAAAAGAACAGAATAAAAAAAGAGGCTCAAGAAAATGCAAGTCTTAACAGATGACTTTTGTGTAGTGATCTGAAGTTTTGTAACGAGTCTGAGTGTAAAGTGTCATGAGATAGCTTTTGTTAAGAATTTGCGTTATATATGAATAAAATTTGATTGATTGATTTCTACTTGTAGGTGTTTCCATTGAACAGTGTTTGTCTTCTGCTGTGTGGTTCTAGTCCAGTCCCGTCTGTCCACACGTGTTCATTGTGGTCCAGTCCTGTCTAGTTGTGTTCCGGTTCTAGTTTAAGGTTTGGACCTGGTGTGGTCTGTTTAGACCTGGTGTGGTCTGTTTAGACCTGGTGTCGTCTTTTTGGACCGTTTCTGTCTCAACACCATGTTGTCTTTGTTCTGACCAAAACAATGCAGCGTACATGTGATGTCATCGCGCATGTGCAACGAAGGCGGAATCGATAAACAGAATCGTTAAGCAGAGAAACGATTCCAAGGAATCGAGCTACTGGGATCCGGTTCTCAAAAAGAACCGGTTCTGGATTCCCATCCCTATCCACAACGTTTACCTTTCATGGGGCTCACAGTGGATAGCGGCGCCCCCTGCTGAGGGTCATGGAAACCCAGTTACTGATGCGTTAATTCTGGCTCAGGAACGCCTGAGGTTCAACGGCGGCTCTGGCTGTTTTCGTTAGCGCCATGCTAGTATTCTCAGTCTTGCGATGTGGGTCAGATGTTTATGTTTGACTAAAAACTCCCCACGTCGGGCTCCTGTGGGAGGATTCCACCCATGACCGGAGGCCGAGCCATGGGAGGAGGACAGAAGAAGAGCGACAGCAGAAGAAGAACAACAGAAGATGACAAAAGGCCACATAAACATCTGAGAGCGAGAACGCCACCCTGGAAAGAAAGTGAAGGCTGTCGGTTCTCAGGACAAGCTAAAGGGAAACCCACTGTGGAAACGCCCACTGTGGAAACGCCCACTGTGGAACCGCCCACTGTGGACGAACAGAGGGAACAGACCGCCGACTCCAACCCACTGACTGGGACCGGACCCACAACGGGCCGGGTCCTGGTTCTGCTTCGACAAGTTAGCTCCTGTTAACCCTTTCATGCATGAATTATATGAACCTTAGGGAAGATTTGAATGTTTTTATCCGTCTTTAGGCCTGAAAAAAAAAAAACAATGCAATTGAATTTTTTTTAATGAACCTATTTTTCATGGAGTTCCATAAAAGTCCACATGGGCCTGATTTACTAAGATCGCAAAGAGCAGGCGCTAATGTGCTTGCTCGTGCTAAAAAATGTGTGTGCTATTGATTAGTGTCACAGGTGATCAGCTAAGATTACATGTGCAATAAAGCCGTAATACTACCAGAATAATGTCGTAGTTTCAAAACAAGCGGGAAAAATATAATTAATGAGAATAAAGCCGATTACAAAAAAAGAGTCATAATTTTACCAGAATAAAGCTATAACATTACGAGAATAATGTCATAATTTAAAAACGGGCGGGAAAAATATCGTAATTTACTAGAATACAGTCGTACCCACTTGTTACATAAAACTGTGAACATTCTGTGAGGTTCTACTTTCATCTGGGGTTTACACACAAAGGCCAAATACTGAGACTATTAGCCCCGCCCACCAAATACTAAGCCTATTAGCCCCACCCACCAAATACTGAGCCTATTAGCCCCACCCACCATCAACAGCCTTAGTTAAAGGACTTTGAAGACAGTTCATACACGTTTGGGTTTGTTTCGTCGTAAGAACTGAACAGATTTGGAGTAAATATCCTCTTTTGTGGAGGAGGAACTGACTGGAAGGAAGTGGTCGGCTGGAAACTCTATCGCACTATTGTGAATTTATTTTCAAAATATTCCGATTTTAATCTAATAAAAGTACTACATTATTTTGTTAAATTATGAGGTTTTTTTTTATAACTATGACTTTATTCTCCTAAAAGTACTACATTATTTTTGTTAAATTTTGTCTTTTTTTTTAAAACTACGACTTTTCTCATAATATTATGGCTTTATTGTCGAAATATTGCGACTCTATTCTCGTAGTGTTTTTATTTTTCTGATGTGTCCCTGAAACGCAGTCGTAAATATCAGAGCAACTACAGAAACAGTCTGATTCTTGGTGTGTTTTCAACATTTCTGAACCATTTGTCTTAAATAAGCAGAACCCAGATGTTCTTTTATCGGAACTGTAGCTCCGTGTTATCGGTTCTACTCGTCTGTGGCGGTTCTGGACGCTCTCGCTCGTCCATATGCGATCTGTGTTCCAGGTGGAGCAGATACTAAATGTTGATAAATGCTCCATCAGGCTGGAATCAGAGTCATTACGCTGTGGAACGTCCACACTTTAAATCATCGCTACTTTCTGCGACGCTGACAGTAACGCTGACGCAGAGCATTAAAGATGGGGGGTGGGGGGGGCGTGGCTCGGCGGTCTGTTGCCATAGAGACCGTGGTGGAAGCTGAACAGGATGAAAGAGGTGGAAGACAAACGGAGGAAGCAGACAGGACCAGTGTCTGTCCTCCTATAGACCACAGACGAACACCTGCATGTCCTGCCCCGAGGACTTCTGGGTAATCTGAGGATGGAAAACTGTGTGTATGTGTAAGTGTGTGTATGTGTGTGTGTGTGTCTGTGTGTCTTCTATGTGTGTGTGTATGTGTGTGTCTTCTATGTGTGTGTGTGTGTGTGTTTGTGTGTGTAGGTGTGTGTGTGTGTTTGTGTGTGTAGGTGTGTGTGTGTCTGTGTGTCTTCTATGTGTGTGTGTGTGTGTTTGTGTGTGTAGGTGTGTGTGTGTGTGTAGGTGTGTGTGTGTGTGTGTTTGTGTGTGTAGGTGTGTGTTTGTGTGTGTAGGTGTGTGTGTGTCTGTGTGTCTTCTATGTGTGTGTGTGTGTGTGTGTGTTTGTGTGTGTAGGTGTGTGTGTGTGTGTGTGTCTGTGTCTTCTATGTGTGTGTGTGTGTGTGTGTGTGTCTGTGTCTTCTATGTGTGTGTGTGTGTGTGTGTGTGTGTGTTTGTGTGTGTGTGTCTGTGTGTTTTCTGTGTGTGTGTGTGTGTGTGTTTGTGTGTGTAGGTGTGTGTGTGTCTATGTGTCTTCTGTGTGTGTGTGTGTGTCTTCTATGTGTGTTTGTGTGTGTGTGTGTTTTCTATGTGTGTTTGTGTCTTCTATGTGTGTGTGTGTGTGTGTGTCTTCTATGTGTGTGTGTGTGTGTGTGTGTGTGTGTGTCTTCTATGTGTGTGTGTGTGTGTGTGTCTTCTGTGTGTGTGTGTTTGTGTGTGTGTGTCTTCTATGTGTGTGTGTGTTAGTGTGTGTGTCTTCTATGTGTGTGTGTGTTAGTGTGTGTGTCTTCTATGTGTGTGTGTGTGTGTGTGTGTGTGTGTGTGTGTCTTCTGTGTGTGTGTGTTTGTGTGTGTGTCTTCTATGTGTGTGTGTGTTAGTGTGTGTGTGTCTTCTATGTGTTTGTGTGTGTGTTTTCGGGGACACTCCTTCAAACCCTGTTGGACATCATATCTGTATCCCACTGATCCGGACTGGACCAGGTCAGGACCAGGTTCCCAGGGGGCGGGGCATGAAGGAGCCGTCACTCAGAGGTCAGACTACATACAGATAAGAACAGCCCCCCCACCCACCCCCCCCGACACCATCATCTTAATAGAATCTCAATTAGTGACCAGGACGTCACATTAATTCCATTACCACCAGTTTTACTGCATGAAATTATGGGATGTCAGTCTGAGCCAATAGAAATTGATGGACAGACAGGGGGGTCAGCCCCAGGTTTAAAGCAGTGGTCTGGACAGGGGGCTGATGGGTAATGTAGTCGTTTTAGTCTGACAGTGGACCAGAATTTCATGGTGACCCACAAAGAAGTCCAGTCTACGGGGGTGGGGGTGGGGGGGGGGGGGGGGGGGGCTGATTGGTTTGTCGGGAAAGCCCCTTGTACCCGGGGGTTCCTGCTGCTGGGTGGGGGGGCGCCTCATCGGCAGCGGGGGGGCCGAAGGTCAGTCCACGGCGAGTGCCCACCTGCGGAACTACGGCAACAAAACCAACAGTGAGTGAGGAGAGGTCAGCGGAAGGTCAACGATGGCAGACAGGAAGTGCAAAACCATGACTGAGGCATTTTAGAAACAATTTAAACCAAACGAACCAAAGAAATGAGATTTAACCCATTATATCAAACTATATTCTGACATTAGTCCTTATTGTTTTGTATCCCAGACCCCTGTTAGAAAAGAAACACCTGGATTCAACGTGTCCACATACTTTTGTCCATATGGTGTATTTATCTCTGTAAACATATATATATATATTATCCATAACTCTGATTTTAAATGTTCTTCTTCTACATCCCTAAAATATTTTTCTTGCTCTGACTGTAAATAATATTTTTCTTTACCACATCTAACCATCTACTTTCTTCACATCTGACTGAGGAAGAAAAATCTCCCATTAAACTTTAAGGAAATATTGATGTTTCTAAACTACATGGACATAAATATTGGGACACATCATGTCTACAGCTGTAAGGTGTCCTTGAAACATCAATATTAATAATCAATATGATATCTATCCCATAATATAAAACTATATTCTTACATTAGTCACTATTGTTTTGTATCCCAGACCCGTTAGAAAAGAAACACCTGGATTCAACGTGTCCACATACTTTTGTCCACATACTTTTGTCCATAATGCCAGTTCATATTTTTACCGTTAATGTTTAATTTCTCTCGTGTGCGAACAGATCGTCGGACGTCGTTCACGGCTCACTAACTCATCCAGCTGTAAACTGAAATGATGAGCTGAGCCTGAGGACAGGTTTTCGTTTGTGTTTAAATCTGTCAAAAACGCTGACGTGCGTTCGTGTTCATCAGCAAATCAACCTGTCCGTCAGCCGATAAAACGTCCTGTGGTCACTGTGCTTCCACCACAGACAGACGGACGGACGGACAGATGGACAGACGGACGGACGCAGGTATTTATGGGCGTCCACGGTGTGAAAACACAGCGGACCGGAGGAAAAGGCCGGCCTGGTTTGTGCTGACATCATGTTGAACCTGAAGGAAAATGGATTTGTTCTCCCCCGTCGGACACAATCCATTTTTCCACCTTGTGTGATGCCTCAGTTCAGTATTTTCCCACTGGGTTTGGGACCGTGAACGCCTCGGCTCTTCACTTCTGACTTCTCGCTTTCATTCATTTTTCATTTGGTTCCCAGTTTGTGCAGGAAACGAACGGAGGGGTTTGACTGAAGCAGAAGCCTGGACTTCTACAGCGTAAGTCTGATCTGCTGAAGGCGGTGGTTTAGTCCAGAGTATACGACGGAATATGACGTTTAATTATTTTTCAGTCAGTAATTGCGTATACCCACTTTTAAATCCCCCCCGATTCGCACCATTCAGTCGTATTTTTTCCCCTCGGACAGTGAAGCCATGACCCGCCCTACTCTGCCTCTAATTGGCTAGTACTCACTGCCTTCACTGATTAGATTGGTTAACTTTAGACATGAGGACTGATGAGCCAATCAGAGGCAGAGTAGGCTAACATTATGAAAGGCTAATGTTATGAAAGCCCAACTTATGAAAGGCTAACGGTATGAAAGTTACGAAAGGCTAATGTTATGAAGGGCTAATGTTATTAAAGGCTAACGTTATGAAAGGCTAACATAATGAAAGGCTAATGTTATGAAAGTTATGAAAGGCTAATGTTATGAAAGGCTAACGTTATGAAAGGCTAACGTTATGAAAGTTATGAAAGGCTAATGTTAGGACAGGCTAACATTATGAAAGGCTAATGTTATGAAAGGCCAATGTATGAAAGGCTAACGGTATGAAAGTTATGAAAGGCTAATGTTATGAAGAGCTAACGTTATTAAAGGCTAACGTTATGAAAGTTATGAAAGGCTAATGGTATGAAAGGTTAACATTTTGAAAGGCTGTTATGAAAGTTATGAAAGGCTAATGTTATGAAAGGCTAACATTTTGAAAGTTATGAAAGGCTAATGTTACGAAAGGCTAACGGTATGAAAGGCTAATGTTATGAAAGCTATGAAAGGCTAATGGTATGAAAGGCTACCATTGTGAAAGTTATGAAAGGCTCACAGTATGAAAGGCTAACATTATGAAAGGCTAACGTTATGAATGTTGAATCCATTTCCATTCATGCAGCTGTCATGATCATGTCATCATCAAGTCATGATAATTTCATAATAGTGAACAAATACTACTGATGGATTTTTGGGTAAACTAGAGTAGTCAACTACCTAAAAAAAAAAAAAAAAAAGCAAAAATTTAGAGTACACCCCCTTCTCCAGGGACCACTACACCACTGTTAAAGGGACTTTGAATGAAATTCAAGCAATTTAGTTTCCTTTTTTTTTTTTTTTTTTTTTTAAATGTTATTATGGTTTTGGATGGGTGATTATAACAAGTACTTGTCTGTATTTTTTTCTTTATAGTTCGGAGACACACACACCTGCAGTGTCCGAGACAATATGTCACATCTGCTGTTTCCTGTTTAATAATGATAGAAATGTTCGTATTTAATGTGATACTTCACTGTAATTTGCTCATTTTGTTTAAAAAAAACCCCAATTATTTCAATACACTCAACACGTCTTTAACTCAGTGGAACATTTCAATACATAGTAAGAATTTATTGGTAAATGTGTTTTGTTTTGTTTTTTTTTTTTGTGGGGGTGGGCTGTTACTTTGCTGTTGTGTTCCAGGTGAGTTAATCTGATTTATTGTAATCAGATTATCCTGTTTATATGATCAATAATAATCTGATTACTCTATAAATCCAGTACTGATCAGAGTTTTTAGTGTGGATGGTTCTCACTGATTCAGTCTCTACCGGATCAGTCTGTTTCTACCCTTGAATGCCCCGCCCCCCCCCTTAAATCTGGACTGCTGACTCCTCCCCCCTGATCTGTGATGGAGGACGATGTGAGGCGACACCTGACACTGACGTCTCCTTTTTCACCTCCCATCGCCACACTTCCCGGGTGGAATCAGTCCTCAGCCACCATCTGCCGTTTCCACTGACCCAGATCCATATCACCCCCCCCATCCACCCCCCCCCCATCCACCCCCACCTCCACCACCTCCTCCTGTTTGTTTCCCGTTTCTGTCTCCTGTTTCAGTACTTCTATACCTCCGTTCCTTCCTGTAAGTCCCGCCCCCGTCTCCATAGTTACATAAAGGTCAAATACATCATCCTGAGCAGAAGGTGCTGCAGGGGGCGGGGTTAGGGGGCGGAGCTGTGGGAAAAGGCGGGGTCTTACCTGAATCCGTGGCGCCGCGGTCATCCCTCATGGCTAAAGAGGACAGGGTGACCTTCAGGGTCAGGCGGGGGTCTGTGGTCCTGCAGACCCGGATCGCAGCCTCGGGGACGCAGGAGTGGACCTCATACCTGTCATCTGTCATCGTCTGTAAACGAAGGGGCGTCAACCGTTAAGTAAGAGTGTGATGTCACATGTATGGACAGATATGGACAGATATGAACGAGACGACGAGCATGGACGCAAACACACACACAGATACACAAACACACACACAAACACACACATGCACAGATACACAAACACACTAACGCACAAACACACACAGATACGCAAACACACACACAACCACAGAAACACCCAAACTACCACACAAACACACAAACACACAGATACAGGAACGCACAAGTACATAAACACATGCACAGATACACAAACAAACACACACTGAACCAGTGTTGTTGTTTTTTTTCACTAAACCCACAGAATGAACCAGGTCTAAACTCATGTACAAACAAACACTACTGGATTAAACAGTTAAACGTTTATATCTGTATATTTATAAAAACATGTTTAACTGGAGCGTCACCGTCAAGAAGTCTGAATTAGTCCAAAAAAAAAAAAAAAAAAAAAAAAACTGACTTAAATATCTTTTCTTTTTTAAGACACTATTAGATCACATCAGATCAGATCAGATTAAACACTGTTTAAACACATATTATCAGAATTAGAAGATAAAAAATAAATAAGATAATAATAATAATAATAATAATAATAATAATAATAATAATAATAATAATAATAATAATAATAATATGATGATGATGATGATGATGATGATGAAGCAGATGGAATCTGTTGGAATCCAGGGGTTGAGTCGGTTTCATTCACAGGCTTTTATTGATCTGTTATTGATCTGCATCTGAACCGTTCACGGCTTTCTGTAAAACCACTGCAGTCAGATCAATAATGATGATCAGCTGATTAGGAGATAATTACAACAGCGCTCATGTTCCAGTGAAATGTTTAACAGACGCCACAGTGACGATAAAACACAGAAATAAAACCGATAAACGTAGAAACAGAAGGATGAACCAAATCCAGCAGATGTTTTAGGTCTGATTCCGTCTGAACGTGTTCACTGTTCCTCTGCACGGACCGAATATGATCAAACATTATAAACATAATAACTGTGATGATGATGGTGATGGTGATGAAGGCTGGACTGACTCAGAGTTCAGTCCCATGACTCACATTCAACTGTTCAACATGAAAACAGAACTATTCAACCCTTTATACGTTTGATTTTCATGTCGGAAAATCCACTGGAATGAGTTTCAGTGATTATTTTGATCCAGTTCAGAGCACGACAGACGTCTGTTCTACACTCATAGAACCGTCCTGGGAACAGCTGAGATCCTGAACAGAACCCTCAGACTCCAGGACCTGAATCTGAAGGAGACTCCACCCAGGACCCAGGACCCAGGATCCAGGACCCGGGTCCTGGGACCCGGGACCCGGGACCCGGGTCAGGAAATGTTTGGGCTTTTTTTCATTAAATAATCGTCTTGAATGGAAACAGCATGAGGCGACAGTTTTATCACATACATTTTCTTTTCTTTTCTTTTCGTGCTGTGAAACTCTTGTCTCCTACACAAGGTTATTATCGTTAGCGAAAACTAATGAAATGACAAAAACTAGAATTGTAAAAACATTTTTGTTAACTGAAATAAATAAAAACTAGAATTAAAAGAAAAAAACCATAACTAACTGAAACTGTATTATGTGTTTACAAAACTAAAATGGATAAAAATTACGACAAAAATTCCTGTTTTCATCTTTATCAGCATCAGATTGATACAAAATGGATTTATTTTGTTCTAGCAATTTTAGCTAGCGTCTCCATACGACACTTTTTGCTCCGTCACTTGTGTTCACTTGTGGTTTCCAGTCGTCTTCTGGTCCCCACTCTACCTGGAAACATGGAGACTAAAGCAGCAGAGTCCTGTCTGGGACTGATTTGAATAGGAGCACAGAGAAGAAGAGAAAAGAGACCACTGAACTAAAACTAAGCATTTAGAAAAAAATGAAAACTAATAAAAACTAGCAAACCTGCTCTAAAAACGAATTAAAACGAACTGAATTAGAGAAAAAAAAAAAGTCAAGACTAAATAAAAACAAACTATAATGAAAAATCCAAAACTATTAGAACCTTGCTCCTACAGAGAACACAAATGCATTATTGTCTTTCAGGAGTATTAAGTATTGATAATTAAATGATTTGTTTAATCGATCATTCCTTTCCTGCTTCTTTTTATTACATTTAAATGGAGAAACTGTAACACGTGATCATTTCCCCTGTTAATAATAAAGTCTTCAGATTCTGATTAATGATCAATGTTAAGAGTAAAGATGCACAAATGGAGTGAAACTGTGAAGCGTGAGTGTCATGGTGGCAGCCCATATCCTCTGTTCTCAGGCTCTGGGCCTGGGTCTGGGTCTGGGTCTGGGCCTGGGCCTGGGTCTGGGTCTGGGCCTGGGCCTGGGTCGGAGTGACGGGGGAGCATGGGTTTGGACCTGCTAGCTTAGCTGGTCTAGTTTTGTTTGTTTCTATTAATCATATTTTCATTTCATATTTATTATTTTTGCATCCTTAGAAATAGTTCCATTCTGGGCCCACAGGTCAAAACACACTTTGCACAGCTTAGTCTGTTCCTGTTGTTCCTTTTGTTCCTTTTGTTACCTGTTTGATGCTCTCTCCATCTCATCACCAGAGTCCAGGCCTGACAGACAAACAGGAAGAGGGAGGTTCCCAAAGCTTTTATAGCAGAGGGCATCAGGAACGTACCAAGGGTGGCAGCCATCAGAGGGGAGTTCTGTGAGCTGGCCACTAGTTCACCTTTAAAATGGTCTGAACCAGGTTTAAACTGTTGGAGACTTTTTGGGGAAGTATTAAATAAAAGTAGTGAAATGAGGTTTAGGTCAAGATATCAGTGTTATTCCAGTAAATGTTAATTGAAAGGTAAATTGAACATTTGTGATTGGTTTGTTCATGTGGGAGGGGCAACAGCTATAAAAAGCCTGGAGGAGAAGTGTGGCTCTGCTTCAGTGAAGCAGGACGCTGAAGCTGGTTTCCTGTAGCCATGGGCTGAGCTTTAGTTTCTGTTGTTGAAGACTGATTTTCCTTATGTTTTGTCAAACTGTTTTTCATCAGTTAGTTTAGCTTTTTTTAAATTTTTTTTTTAGTTTTTTTTTCACTAACACAGCTCAATCAGCGATGTCCCCTGGGCAAACACTGTACATAAATCATACTGCAGTGAAGATTATTCCAGCCTCCTGCTGTTTCCTCCTCCACATGGTCAACCATCACAATGAGGATAAAGTCAAACTGTAAGGGTCACAAAGTAAACACAAAACACTCAACTCTGCTCCTTAAAGGTTAACTTATGGACTATTTTCCATATATATATATATATATATATATATATATATATATATGTGTGTGTGTATATATATTTGATCTGAGTTCAGGGCGGTTGTGGGCGTTAACCTTCATTTGTACAGGATGTAAAAAGGAAACAGTATAAAAATAGAGCAGCAGCGTTTAGTGAAAAAGTCACATTGAAATGATTGAGGATGATTCTGTGATTAGAAACTGTGTCTGCCTGGTTTTCAAGGAAAATACACAGATTATTCATAAACCTTCAGTTTCATTTATTCATTCAGGACTAAAACATCCACTTCTAAAAAACAAAAACAAAAACAAAAAACTGCTGTAAAAACTTTTTTTTTTTTTTTTGCATTAATCTCTTAAATTCAACCCTAATCAAAACTATCATTCATTCATTTATTTTAAGGATTTTAACTCTTCAACTGTTGTTATTTATGAAAAATACACATAAAACATTAGTTATTTTCCATATAATAAAGGTTTTAAATGCTGGGATGTCAAACATGAGCTGAAATATTGGCTTTGGTTCATTGTTAGTTTTTGTGTTTCATCAGATTAAACATTTACTGCTTTATTTTTACTATTTTTATATAAGTTTTTGGACTTTTTGGACCCAATTGACTCAAGAGTTGAGTAAATTTTATGTTTGGTAAATATGATGTTACAGAAAAACTAAATATCAATATTTAGTCCAAATTTGGGCTAATGTTCTACATTTTCCGAATGATTAAAAGAGTTTGTTCTAAGTGCAGGTCATATTATCTTCACAGTTTGTTTTTGGTCAGAGTTCAAAAGTTTTTCATTTTTTACCTGATTTTTAAAATTATGACCCATCCACTAAAATCATCATATTATAAACAAGTGAGTGCTAAATACACACTGACACATTTTAGCATTTAATATTTGACCTAGAACAAAAAAAAAGTATATTAACCAATGTTGGTGTTAATCAATGACAACTTTTATGTAGAATATTGGAAAAAATTCATGTTTTGTGTATTTTGTATCAAAAAAATCTAGTCATATCATGAACAAAATAGGGTTAAAATAGGGTTATTAAAGGATTAAAGAAAATGTAAAATAAATGAATGTTTGATATTTATGATTAGGGCTGACGGTGCTTCAAAAAAATTCAAATTAAAGTAGAAAAGTAAATTTGTAATATTTAATAGCTTGATTTTTAGTTGAGTATTTTATAGACAGTTAGTGACCGGTGCCAGTATTTTAGAACATTTGGTCTAGAACAAAAAATAATAATAATGTATATTAAACAATGTTGGTGTTAATCACTGACAACTTTTATGTAGAATATTGAAAAAAACCTTTTTTTTTTGCATCAAAAATATAGTTAAATATGGTTTGTTTCCACTATAAACATGGCATTTAAAGGGTTAAAAATATGACAGTTCAGATCAGTGAATTAAATATAGGAATATATCTGATTTTCACTGAAAAAAAAAACACAAAATACAGAAGATAATATTACAATAAATGGTGATAAATTGCTCAAGGAAGGTTAAATATAGAGAAAAAAACTCATTTGGGAAGTGACATTAAAGTACCACTGGGTCTGTAAGGGTGAAATAAATGTTAAATATAGAGAATAATTCATCTGGAAACTGGAGCAAAAACAGCTGTGGGTCTGTAAGGGTTAAATCTGAGAAACTGAAAGCCCATGTAAAACATACAGAGCATGTGTGTGTCTGCGGACACAAACTCAAGTGTGACGGCTGCTTATTTATTTATTTATTTATTTATTTTCCTGCCGTCTCAGACGTTTCAAGGAGAGTGAACGTCAGATAAATCACATCTGCTCTGTGTGGAACCCTCCACTTTTCCTCCTCCATTACATCTGCTCCTCTGTGTCTGATTTCTCTGCTTCGAAAATAAAAAAAACTCTCTTATCTGCTTTGGGAATGAAAACATTTTTGCCCTCACAAATTATTTATTTTGCCCGATGCGTCAGATTGAAGCTCCAGCTGCAGAATAAGAAATGAAGAAGAACTGGAGGTCCAACAACAACAGAAAAAAACAGAAAAAACAGATGAACAGATGAACAGACGAGTTCAAAGAGCTGCTGGAGGGTCAAACACCACAGAGGGTTTAAGACGACGGATCCGATCCAATGAGGAGGTTAAAGACGGAAAAGAACCGATTTATTTAGTGAAATTCAGCTCAGTATCTGCACTAACATGTTCTCTGATTAGTTCAAATACAGCAGGGGTGTCAAACATGCGGCCCGGGGGCCAAATACGGCCCAAAAAAGGTCCAACCCGACCCCTGGGATGAATTTACAAAGTGTATAAATTCCACAGTCCAGGCTGTGGAACTCATTTTAGTGTGGGTTCCACATCCAGACCAATCTGATCTACAGTCAAATAAGAACAGCAGAAGAACCCACACAGAAGAACCACTGCAGATTTACTACTGGGTTTGATGTGAAAAAAACAAAGATATTACATTATGTCTATAAATAATGACAACTTCAAATATTTGTCTTTGTTTTAGTCCAAAAAATAACATTAAATTATGAAAATATTTACATTTACAAACTATCCTGTAACAATAAAATGTGAACAACCTGAACAAATATGAACAACCTGAAATGTCTAAAGAAAATTAAACACAATTTGAACTCTTTTCTTCCTGTTCCTCAGTGTTTAGTGTCTTTGTAGATGTGATCCAGAATGCACATGGACTAATGAGAAACTGAAGTATAATATTGTTAAAATTGCACTGATTTTTGTGAAGAAATGTCAGTTTTTTCAGGTTATTCACATTTTTTTTGTTTGGATAGTTTATAAAAGTAAGTATTTTCATAATTTAATGGCAGTTTTTTGCACTAAAACAGACAAAAATTGTCAGTTGTCATTATTTCTAGGTTCTTCTGTTCTTATTTTACTGGTTGGGTCCACTGCAGATCAGATCAGACTGAATGTGGAACCTGAAAGAACAGGAGTTTGAGAACCCTGGTGTACAGTGTAATTCTACTTTAACAAATCTGCTGATTTTAGAACAAAAAATGTGAGTGTTTTTAATCCTGTTTCAATAAACTTTTCTAATGCCTTATTATAAATAACCTCAGGCATAAATGACAAAACAACAACATTAACTCTACAAGGACTAAGAAAAGAGTTCAGAGATACAACAGTCGTCCAAATCTACAGTTTCATTTGTCTAAATGTGTCTCATCTACAGCTCAGTTGTGTATCAGGTCTGAAGGGTTCAAACTGTGGAGCCAGTGTTCACATGTTCATGGAAAAAGCACATCACACATGTACACACAATGCACATTAATAATCGTTTTTTCTCGATTACATAATTTTTGCAATCGTTGAGTGTAATAATCGAAATCGTAATTGAATTTTGATTAATTGCACAGCCCTATACACACATTTAGAGAAGATTTACAGATACAATACAACTATCAATCAACTCTACAAACTGGAAAAAATACAGAGAAAAACAAGGAAACTTGACAAAAACACACCAGTAGAACACTCCAAAACTACGCTATCACTATTCTATACAATTATGGACATGAATTCAACGCTAAAACCTCATTAAAACACTAATAAAAGTCATAAAAATCTTCCATGTCTCTCTCTCTGACTGCACTCTGCTGCTCTAAGCTCCGCCCCCTCCCCCTCAGCTCCACCCTGTTGTGTTCTAGACTGTTTGTGTCCGTCCATGGGTGCGTCCTCCTACCTGGATCTGCAGCGGCAGGTTAGCGCTGACCGTGTACAGCAGCACTTTGGTGGGTTTGTCTCTGCACATCAGAACCAGTTCCAGGTCCAGGTCCCCTTTGATCAGGAGGCCTTCAGCCACCAGACCCACCCGGGTCACCCCGCACAGCGCCGGCGCCACGGCCGGAGTCAGGGCGTCGGACCTGAGGGGAGATGGACAGTAAAAAAATCTGAATTCTAACTGTTTCTATAAATACTGGTAATGTCTACTGACACACAAAATATGGGCGTGTCTATAACCACAGACCAATCAGATGTTAGCATTTGTACCAGAGCCAATCACAGATCCTGTTCCATGAACGCATTACCCTCGTGTTGCCACAGTACTGTGCTCATGTATGCAGTATACTTCAGTTCATTCTTTTGTGCATTTTTCTACCACAGTACTGTGGCAGCTGATGGAGGACACCACTGAGTAGTGACAGTTTCTGGTGCAGAAGAGGAATTATATTACTGATGTAAATACTCTGTTATTTTATGGTGTTCTTTACTGCGACAAGTATGGACTGCTAATCACCCCGCTCCGACACCCCCCCCCCCCATCCTTTATCATCATGAGACGAGACAAGAAGTCATTCCATAAACATGGTGATGAATGTAAACATGATGTTTATTTACAGATATATTCATTATTATTCTGTATTACCGCTCTATCCCGTACAAAATTATAAAATGATTCAGTTTCCTGGTGCGTCCACACATACTGCACCATGTTTGTTTTAAAACTACTCTTCTTCACTTGTAACGTCCGTCAACATTGTTTTTTATTTTTACTAGCGGCATTGTACCCCCCCTGTGGTGCAACAGTGGCATTGCACCCAAACGCCCTCCTGTTTTGATGTTTTGCAACATCGATTGGACGGACGGACATCGATGGGATGGACACGGGGCGGGGCCAAAATGTGCATTATACAGTAGGATTCATGTGACTAGTTGTAGATAAAGGTCTTTCTGTTGCAGTTTTGCGCGATATACCAATTTAACCACACCTGAAAAACCACCTCTTGCCAGCGTAAAACTTTTAATCAAAAAACGAGAGTTTTGGCAAAATTGTCATTTTTCCATTTGGTAAATTTTTATGTGCAAGTTATATTTACGCAATATGAGGGAAAATGGAAAAGCGACTAGTGTTATCAATTTAAAAAAAACTATGCATGACCTGCAATATCCCAATACTAGCTTTGTATTATACAAACAACAGAGCAAAATACCCATGAAGATATAGAAATAAAAGACAAAAAAACAAAAATGAACCTCCACCATGTCTGAATATTTAAAAATATTCATACAGTACTTTTTAATATCGATAAAGTATCGTGAAATGAAATATTGCGATATATTGCAGAACCGATATTTTGGCCTGGACGCTGCCTGTGATGGTTCTGCATCTGTTAACGACGACAGAACTACGACTCAGAACAGTTCCGACCCTTTTTCACCTGCTCCGACACGATCACAAAAGTACTTTCTGATGTAAACTAAGTATTCGGTTCAGTCATTTTTACAGTGAGTTGCACATCTTGGATTTGTTCGGAAACAGAAATATCACATGACCTATTACATCACCTCTTAACAAGCCGATACATACACAGAACCTAGCATTAGCAATTAGCATTAGCATGTAGCATACATTAGTATCAGTGAGTTGCTACTTTAACTTATGGACAAAATTATTCTGAAGCCTTGGTTTGACACCAGAAAATCCTGCTAATGCTAATGCTAACACAGAGTGCACTGCTATCTAGCTAACATGTTCAGCACCACCACGTTGCCTCTAAAAAAAGGTTAACGAAAAGGTTAAGGTTAACTTTATTATCTTTATCATCCCTGTGGGGAAATTCAGTTTCTGCATTTAATCAAATGCATATTGTTGTGGAAAAAATACTCTGCTCATTCATCCTCAAAATAAGAAATGGTCGATTCAGACGTCTTCAGTTTAAAGTTAATTGGAGCTCCAGGTACAGGTTGCACAGAGGCAACGCTGTCTGCATGAGTGTACAACAAATTACAGTCGTCATTGTCTCTTATATGAAAACTGATAAAAAAAAATCATGCTCTCTCTGTGTCACAACGATAACCCATGTGTGCTAGAATGGAATGTCTGCAAGAGATAACTCCTGTGAGAAAACTGTTTCCAACACAGATGTCCTTATGTCCGAGACCAAACACAGAGTGCAACACTATCATTTGTCCAACAGGAAGAAAACCCAGTCTCATATAATACAGAGTTCAACCAAACACATGTAATATAGAATATATGTTAAGTTGCCATTACAATATGTACCACCTAGCATTAGCATTAGCACGTAGCATAAATGAGTATCAGTGAGCTGCCACTTTAACTTATGGACAAAATCATTCTGAAGCCTTGATTTGACACCAGAAAATTCTGCTAATGCTAATGCTAACACAGAGTGGGCTGCTGTCTAGCTAACATGTTCAGCACCACTACGTTGCGTCTAAAAAAAGGTTAACGAAAAGGTTAAGGTTAACTTTATTATCTTTATCCTGCCTGTGGGGAAATTCAGTTTCTGCATTTAATCAAATGCATATACACTACCTAGCATTAGCATTAGCATATATTTGTATCAGTGAGCTGCCGTTGAAGATGCTAAGGGACCGACTCCAGATCTTCATCAGCACCGTTGTCAAGGATACTGATGGCAAGAAAATAAATAAATAAAAATAAAAAGTAAATAAATAAAAATAAATGAATAAATTAAAAAAAAATAAAAATAAACAGCAAAATCAATAATCCCCAAAAATATATATATTTTTTAATTTATTCATTTGTTTATTTTATTTCTTTACTTTTATTTCTATTTATTTCTTTTCTTTCCCCTACACTTCTTTCTATACTATTATTTAAAACCCTTTTCTGAACACACACACACACACACACACACAAAAATAAAAATAATAATAATAACAACACATTTTATTTGTATAGTACTTTTAATGGAACTCTTAATAAAATTAAATAATAAAAAAAAAATTATAAATAACCACACACACACAATATATATATATATGTATGTATATGTATATATATATATTTGTTTTGCTTAATGTCTCTGTCTTATGAATTGTCTTTTGTTTGTTTGTTTGTCTTTGTTACCCCGTCACAATATTTTGTCGAGCACTAAGTAAAAAAAAAAAAGAAGTATACCGACGGCAGAATGAACCAACGTTCTTCTACAGGAAACAGGAACAATATGGACGTTGTTCTCGTTCTTCAAACTGTGAAACTGAACACATTTGTGTGTTTTTGCTGAATGTGTAAAAAGCTGAACTTTGTGACTCCTCCTCCTTCTTTGTGAGCATCAACAGCATCAGTTTCATTTCTGAACCGAAGCTCATTCCACTTCTATTAGTTGTGATTAAAGGCCTTTTAAACCCATGAAACCTGCTCTGTTGGAGTTCAGCTCCTCATGAGTCCGTCCATTTCTGCTTTTGTCTCATTTTGTTTCCAGTAAATGAACAAATTCTCCCAAATACATTGTAAAAAAATCAATAACGTTTCCTTTGTCCAATCCTCCACAGAAGCCTCAGTCAGCAGTTTTTACTCAGACTTCATGGAACGTTGTTGAAATACAAATCAAATACAAAGAGTAAATGTGATTTTTATTCAAACAAAGACGTTTACTTCAGTGTCTGCCCGTCGTGTTGAAGGCAGAAGTACGTGAGGGTTAAAACACACAAGAACAGCAACATTTAGCAGATTTTTTTTGCAAAATAAAATGTAAATGTATGCAGTTTGAAATCCAAAACATAAATGTTCAGAATATTCTGGAGCACATTTAGGAAATTACAGCATCAGTTACATCTGGAAGGACTGAATGTTTTATTTCTGACACATAAAAAATACAAAACAACCAACAAAAGAAAACACTCTGAAACAAAGAATCAACATAAAATAAAAAAATGAAATGAAAACTATTATATGAAAACAATTATTCAAACACTTGTAAAGTTATTTAGGAGCAGGAAGAGGAGAACAATATTAATATTTATTGATATTTATTTAATCCACCTCTTTATTACAATACAACAAATAAACTATATCAGTCTATATTAGCACACATATATTCATCTATATCAATGGAAATAAATGTGTTTTTTTTTTCTTTTTCTTTGTGAATTCAAAATAAAACTAAGATGTTGAAAAGAACAGTGTTAAAAAATATTTTCCGCTGTTGTTTATCAGCATTTGAAAATACTTTAAAGGTTTTCATAAGAGACCAATAATTTCATCCATTACTGTAAAATATAATCCAGAGTGGATTCTCCTGCAGGTCAGTAAACGCATCATTATGGACTACAACAGACTAAAAGGAACCTGAATGTTACACATGAACACAGAGACAAAAGTAGCAAATCAAATCCTATTGTGACTGAAGTTAACATCTGACTCTTGGATCCAGGACAGATTCTCCTGGAGGTCAGTAAACGCCTCATTATGAACTAAAATGGGCTAAAATGGACCTGAACGTCTCACACACACACACACACACACACACACACACACACACACAGACAAAATGAACACATTAAATCCTGTTGTGACTAAAGTTAACGTCTGATTCTTGGGTCTAGAACAGATTTTCCTGCAGGTCAGTGAATGCCTCATTATGGATTAAAATGGACCTGAACGCCACACACAAACACAGACAGAAGTAACACATTAAATCCTGTTGTGAATAAAGTTGATGTCTGACTTGAATCCAGGCCAGATTTTCCTACAGGTCAGTAAACGCCTCATTATGGACTTATTCTACATTGATGTCCATAAGTATTTGGACAGTGACACACGCTGACAGCGGTGTTAAAACCTTCTTGTACAAACCTGTCTCTGGTGGCGTCCTGGTCCTGGTCCACGCCGTCTCCGTGTCCGTCTCCGTGTCCGTCTCCGTCTCCGTCTCTTTCTCCGTCTCCGTGTCCGTCCTGGGCGCAGATCTTCCCTGAGGGTCGGGCGAGGCCGTCCATCCAATCAGAGACCTTCTTGAGCGCCCCCTCCACCGTGGACACCATGGTCTGGACCGCCTCCAGCTCCTCCGGCGCCGGGTAGATGCTGGCGTGTTTGGCCATGACGTGGCGGTCGTCGTTGGCGAACGATCGGAAAGACCTCTGCGTCAAAACAAAGGGAAGATGTTAGGAGCGGCGTTCGGAGGAATCGTTTCTGCAGAAGGACGGAAATGTTATCATCACAGGTCATGTCATGAACTAAATACATTTACGGAAACGCTAATCCTTCAGTTTTACTCTGAGTTTGACAGGTGTCGGATAAAAAGCCGATTCCATTTGGATTTTGTTTCTATTTCAACATATTTTTGTTCTTCAACACTTTATCCACGAATGAAGACAACTTCAAATACACATTTACGAAAAACAAAGTTAATACAAGTTCCTAAACTTTTGTTACTTATGGTGTCCCACAGGGTGCCGTACATGGGCCAGTTCTTTTACTCTGTACTTAGGCGTCCATTTGGATTTTTGTTTCTATTTCAACATATTTTCATTCTTCAACGCATTATCCACGAATGAAGACAACTTCAGATACACATTTACGAAAAACAAAATTAATACAAGTTCCCGAACATCCTTTTTTACACGTTAATAATCAGTCACCCATCGAACTGCAGTTACTTCTGGTGTCCCACAGGGCGCCGTACATGGGCCTGTTCTTTTTCCTCTGTACGTACTGTCCTTAGGCGTCCATTTGGATTTTCTGATTTCGTCTTCATCTGAGCAGCGTTTTACGACTAAAACCTGTTGAATACGCTGATGTTATTCTGTTTTTATGAGTAGGAGTGTGTATCGGCAAGAATCTAGCGATATGATACAAATCACAATGCTTGGATCACAATACGATATATATTACGATATATCAGGACACTGTTAGAAAGGCTTTTTTTTTTTTGTTTTCTTTTTGTTTTTTAAGATTATTTCCTAGAAGAATTAAATTACACCAGATATTTGCACAAATACTAAACACATTTTTATTTTTATTTTTATTCTAATGCCATGTCACCAAACTTTTTTTTTTTAACTTAAACCTTAAATTATGTTTTACAGACATTACAGTTGAAGATCCTGCTCAAATGTTCATATTCTTCATATTTTGTGCGATCTCAACCAAGAAAAAATCATCTGCCTCTTTAGGATGCTTCAAATAACCATTATTTAATAAAACAGTGTTAACTAAGAATAAATAAGATATACACAATAAAGAAAAACAAAAATGAACCTCCACCACTTCTGCATTTTAATAAATACCTAAAAATACAGTACTTTTTAGTATCGATACAGTATCATGAAATGAAATATCGCGATATATTGCAGAGCCGATATTTTTTTTATCGTGGATCAACAGGTATTAAACAGTTTAGATCAGTAGATGGTTTTGGTTTTTGAGGGTTAACTGAATAAATATAGAGTTCTGGATGGGATGAAATGATGAATTCTCTGCATTTCACAAGTATTTTCCAAATTTTCTCCTCATTTTAAAAGGATTTGTTCACTTTTATGGCATATTTTAAGGTTTTTTTTTTAATCATGTTTCCTTATTTTTCAAATATTTTGGTCATTTTATTCTCATTTAACCAGTTTTGGTACATTTTTATGGGTTAATTCCCTTTTATTCATATTACATTTTGTATATATATATATTCTGTAAGTGTCCAGCTATACACTTAGCTATATTGCTAAAATTTTAAGCAATTTTGTATTTATTCAGTTAACCCTCAAAAACCAAAACCATCTACTGATGTAAACTGTTTAATACCTGCTGATCCACTAATCCGATCAACACATGGAAAGAATTGGTGTAAATACAGTTGGAACTCAAAAATTCATAGGATAAAATGTACAAAAACATGTTAAATGAGCAAAATACTTCATAAATAGGCTATATATATATTCTGTAAGTGTCCAGCTCTAGTTGTAGAATTTTCATCCATTCAACCATTTTTATTCCTTATTTCAAACTTCAAAAACCCGTTCATGGACATAAAACTAACGCTCTGAGCGTCTCCATCTTCAGCTCGTCCAATCACAGTGCAGATAACAGACGTACACACAGAGGCTCAGCGTCTGCACCTTCATGGTATTTTTTTCTCCACATGAAACCTAATGAACGGAAAACCAACTAAAACGCGTCTCCTGCATCCAGCGGTTGCCGTCGGTTACGGGCGGACGCCTTTAACAGGTTTCATTTCAGGCTTTTCACATGTTGTTTATTTCCGTCTGTCCTTCCTGTTCACGAACGCTGTCAAAAATAACCGAGAGCAACGGCTCCGAAATGGACTGAAATCCCAGAATGCACCAGGAAACGTGATGTGGATGGAGACGTTTGATATTAGAGTGGATGAGTGGAAGTGTCCATATATGGTTCTGATCAGCAGCAGATCCAGGACCAGTACTGATGGGGGTCACATTCAGATCCACATTTACTGAAGGGGTTTTATTATCGACCTCCGAACACTTCACACACTGAGCGTTTATGGACGAGCTGGGATTTACACTCATGTCCTCTGGAAAAGAAGAAGGATTTTGTCTGTTTTCAGTTTAACGGTTGTGTTTTCTATTCAGTTTGTGTTTTCCACTTGAATCTGCAGAGAAACTGGAGTTCACTGTTCACAACAAAGACCCATTCTGTTCTATTCTATTCCATTCTATTCCATTCTATTCCTGATGGGACTCTGTTTTGGTCCACAGACTGTACATTTTTACGTTCGTATGTTTGACTCCTCTCAGGTTCAGACGTCGTTCTTTAACAGTTACATTTATAAACTCAGTCATAATTTGATCCAGAATCAGATCCACCAGGATTTAGCATCAAGGTCAAACTTCTATCACCATCAGACACCCCCCCCCCCCTCATTACAGTGGGTTATTTATGACTCTGCTTTCCTCATTCATGCTCCTGCTCGTGTCTCGGGGGCGTGTGCTGGAGTTGTGAGGTCGTTCATCATGACCTCACTAATCTCTCACCGATGCACCGCGGGCGTTCGAGGCTGAAGCAGCGTCAACAACCGCAACACAAACACACACACACCGACACACACACACACACACACAAACATTAACAACATCTACATGACAGATTAAGACTTTAACGGCTCCAACACGGGTCCTAGACCTGGATCTGGATCTGGACCTGGACCCGGACCTGGACCAGGGCCCAGACCAGACCGGATCACCTGTTTCCTTTTCTTTATTGGAGTTCGGCCTCACGATGCAATTAGGAGATAATGAAGTTCGGAGCTTTAATTAATTGCATTGCCGGGTTTGTGGGAAATAAATCAGATCAGATTTAATTCCGGTAACGTTTCCTTTTCTCTGTCCAATCACACGGAGGAAAACCTGTGACACGACGACGACGATGAAGGTGACGAGCATCTGTCAACGATGAAATCTGCATTTACCGACTTCACACGTTAGAAAATAAACAGAACTCTGAACCGTTCACATACTGACAAAATACAAACGGTATCTGAAAGCTGAGATTCACCATAAAACACACCACAGTAGATTTCATATGAACGTAAGTGTCTAGAATAACGAAAAACACAAAATAGTAAAACAAAAAAGGTTTAAAATGGCAAAAAATTGAGTTAAAATGGCAGAAATTTTTGTTAAAATGCCAGAATTTTTGTTAAAATGGTAAAAAATTTAGTTAACATACCATACCAACTTTATTTATAAAGGACTTTAAGAACTTTACAGCTGGCCAAAGTGCCGTACACCAAACATAAAACAAGGGATTAAATAAATAAATAAAACTAGTGAAAACACAGGGTGTTAAGTGGGCTACGAGCAACACAATACAAACATCATAAAAACAAAGACAAGTTAAAATCTGTTAAAAACAGCATTAAAAAAAAATTTTAAAAAAAGACAGACATGTCACTCACTGATTAAAAGCTAATGAGAAAAAGTGCATTTTTAAATGTGATTTAAAGACAGGTACAGACTGAGCCTGTTGAACAACTGAGGGCAACTGGTTCCACAACTTTGGGGCGACAACAGAAAAGGCACGATCCCCACAAAGCTTCTTTTTAGTTTTTGGAACCACAAGCTGCAGCTGATCTGACCTGAGAGCACGAGGGGGGGCGTAGGGGTGGGTCAGGTCAGACAGGTAGGAGGGGGCAAGGCCATTCAAACATTTAAAAACAAATAGAAGAATTTTAAAATCAACTCTTAAACGCACTGGCAACCAATGGAGTGAAGCTAAAACATGAAATATGTTGATGTTTGCGTGTCCCTGTTAAAAGCCGAGCTGCAGCAATTGAGTTAAAATGGAAAAAAACGTCACTAAAACTAGAAAAATGTTCTATAATATGTATAAAACCAGTCGTATCTGCTCAGTTTATGTATGTGTTACTTCAGAGAAGAATCAATAAAATGAGAATCCTGATCTTAACACAGGAAAATGGTTTTATTTATCTGGTCTATCTGAATAAAACAGATATTTTAAGCAAAATTTTAAGCAATTTTGTATTTATTCAGCTAACCCTCAAAAACCAAAACCATCTACTGATGTAAACTGTTTAATACCTGCGGATCCACTAATCTGATCAATACATGGAAAGAACTGGTGTAAAATACAGTTTGAACTCAAAAATTCATAGGATAAAATGTACAAAAACATGTTAAATGAGCAAAATACTTCAAAAATAGGGAAAACATTAACCATAAAACCTTGAACTTGTGCATAAAAATTTGCCTAATGGAAAAATTCAATTTCGCCAAAACTCTTATTTTTCGATTAAAAGTTTTGTTCTGGCAAGAGGTGGTTTTTTCAGGCGTAGTGAAATTGGTATATCATGCAAAACTGCAATGGAGAGAATTTTTACCGCAACTGGAGTCACATGAACAAAACAAAAAAAAATCTATGCTGACGGACGTTACAAGAGAAAAAGAAGAATTTAAAAAGAAACGTGTGGGTGTGTGTGGACACACCAGGAAACTGAATCATTTTATAATTTAGTACAAGATAGAGGAGTAATATATAATAATAATAATAATAATAATGAATATATCTGTAAATTAACACTATATTTACGTTTGTCGTCATGTTTATGGAATGACTTCTCGTGTCATCTCGCGATAATAAATAAACAAATCATCCCATTTGTGATTTAATGGAAAAACCGACATTACGCACTTCTGTTTTTAGTAAATATCAGTAAAGTTTTGCACAGATGTCCAATGGAAAAGAGACCAGTGTTTGTGAGTTAGAGATAAAACCTGCACTAATTAAGTAAAATCTGCACTGATTAAGTAAAAGTGACAAGAAACTTACTGGTGTACGGAAAGTTGGAAGTTATTATAAAATGCGTCAAAGTTTATTAGAAAATGCGTTCAAGAACTTTGTTACAAAATGCGACGTTATTACATAATGAGGTGAAAAATTATTACATTATTACATATTGCAAAATTATTACATAATGCGGCGCCACAAGCCCGCCCCCCAGAATTCAGAGTACTCTTAGAAGTCCAGTCGTCGTCCCAGAGCAGAGCTCCGAACTCCTGTTCTGTCAGGTTCCACATTCAGCCTGATCTGATCTGCAGTGGACCGGACCAGTCAAAAAGAACAGAAGAACCTGTAAATATGACAACTGACTATTTATGTCTGTGTTTTAGTGCAAAAAAACCCCATCAATTTACGAAAATACTTACTTTTATAAACTATTCAAACAAAAAAAGAATAATCTGAAAAAACTGAAATTTCTTAAGAAAAATCAGTGCATTTTTAACAATCTTCTGCCTCAGTTTCTCATTAGTCCATGTGCATTCTGGATCAGATCTCCAAAGACACTAAACACTGAGGAACAGAAGAAAAGAGTTCAAACTGGACTGAATTTAATACAGACATTTCAGGTTGTTCATATTTGTTCAGGTTATTCACATTTCATTGTTACAGGAGAGTTTGGAAATGGAAATATTTTCATAATTTAATGTTATTTTTTGCACTAAAACAAAGACAAACATTGAAGTTGTCATTACTTATAGACATAATGTTATATTATTTTTCTCCCATCAAACCCAGTAGTAAATCTGCAGTGGTTCTTCTGTGTGGGTTCTTCTGCTGTTCTTATTGGACTGTAGATCAGATTGGTCTGGATGTGGAACCCACACTAAAATGAGTTCCACAGCCTGGACTGTGGAATTATATACTTTGTAAATTCATCCCAGGGCCCAGACTGGACCCTTTGGCGGGCCGGATTTGGCCCGGACCGCATGTTTGACACCCGTGTCCTAGAACCTTCTATCAGTGGAATTACCAGGTAAGTTGAGTGGAAACACACTGAGGTTTTCCAGAATCCAGGTAAATGGAAAAGAGTCTGATGTGAGTTTATTAGTGTTGGTGGTGACTCACCATGTCCAGGCAGTGGGGGTGGGGGGGTCGTGGGGGGGGGTCTATGTGAGGACCAGGGTCCAGTCACTGGGCCTCTTCATGCAGTCGGACGGTGGAACGGCAGATCTGCACTGGAGGAAGAAGAAGAAGAAGAAGAACAGCTGATCAGGGTTTAGGAAGTATGTAACAAAACATGTGAAGGACATTTTTTATTTTTTTTATTTTTTTTATTAGACTTTTACTTGAGTTTGTGATCTGTTTTATAAGTGTGACCTGATCCCAGAGGTCAGCAGGAAAAGAAAAAAGAAATGAAAGAAAAGAGAGGTAATAAAAATAAAACAAACAGTAATAATAAAAAAAAAAAAAAAAAAAAAAACGAAACAAAAAGAGATACTGATGAGATATTTATCATAATACACTGAGGTGTGTGTGTGTGTGTGTCTGTGTCTGTGTGTGTATGAGAAATTAAAGAAAAGACAAAAGTAATCGGTAACAACAACAAATAATTAATATTAAACAGTTTAAAAAAAACAACTGTGATAATAGTGACAATATTAACAGAAATCAAAATGAACAAAAACAAATAATAATAACAAAAAATAAATAAATAAATAAATAAATAAATAATAGTAATATTAATAGTAATAATAATAATAATAATAATGATAAACAATAATAATAATAATAATAATAATGATAAAAAGACAATTAAAAATAATAACAGTAAAATTATTATTATTATTATTATTATTATTATTATTATTATTATTATTATCATCATTATTAATAATAATAATAATAATAATAATAATAATAATAATAATAATAATAATAATAATAATGAAACAGCTGGATAAAGGGTCTTATACTGGACTTGTTAATGTTGTGTTTCAGTGTTTAAATGAACATGGTGGACAGTGGTTTGTGTTTGTTTGTACTGGACGTCCATTTAACCCCAGTATTGGTTAACGATGGTCATTTATCCCGTAAACGTACGTGATCCAGGATTTACAGATTATTCTAAGCTGCTCTGAATAAGCAGCCGCTGAAAGCCTCTGACACGGGCTGAGTTCTAACCAGCGGAAAACCATCATCCAAACAGCACTGCCCTGGCACTGGACGGCATCTGGTACAGGCACCGAGCATGGAAGAGTCAGCACCGAGGGATCGGAAAAACATACAGACTTTGGCTCAAACTGCACCTGAACGCACCCTGGTTTATAATGTTAAAAGTTACACCGATGGCTGAACCTTTATGTTAGTGATTAAGTGTTTTAAGTATTTGCTTTTCCATTGAACCTCAAACTGCGTAAATAGAACTTGTGCATAAAAATCTGTCAAACAGAAAAACGACAATTTCACCAAAACTCTTGTTATTCGATGAAAATTTTTTGCACTTACAAGAGGTGTCTTCTCAGGTGTAGTTAAACTAGTATATCGCACAAAACTGTAATGAAAAGACCTTTTAGCACAACTAGAGTCACATGACCAAAAACATGGATGTTGATGGATGTTAGAACAAGAGAAGAAGAAGAGCTGAACCCAAACGTGTGTGTGTGTGTGTGTGTGTGTGTGTGTGGACACACCAGGAAACCACATCAGTTTAGAATTTAGGAGACAGAGGAGGAACGAGTGGGGAGGAAAATTATCAATCAATCCATTAATCATTAGTTGGTTGACCTTGTCGATTGCTTAACGATCAAGGAAAGAGCACTAATGCCACAGTTACAAAGATTCTTTCGAACGACGGGTTTGTATGAATCTTCCAGTTCGTACTAAATCTGGGCATCGTAGACAAGCTCCCTCCAAGAATGGTCTACGAACTCCAGATTTCATTCCTTGAAAATGACGTCTGGTCTCAGAAAATGAAAAAAAAAAAAAAAAAAAAAGGTGTTTTTGTTCCGTTTTTCCATTTCTGTCAGGTAGTAAATTCATTTTTTTGTTATTAGAAAGAGAAAATGAATATCAATCTGTTTTTTAAATTTCGTTTATCTGTTTTGACACTGAAAAAGAAAAACACCTTGAAATTCAATTTTAATACTTGTATTTTAAAATTAAAATCATCTAACCACTAGTTTTTTTTGTTTCTGAAAAAAAAAAAATCCAATTACCAATAGGGCTGTAAGAAAATATCAGTTCTGCAATATATTGTGATATTTCCTTTCACAATACTGTATCAATATGAAAAAGTACTGTATGGATATTTTTAAGTATTATTCAAATGGCAGATATTGTGGGGGTTAATTTTTGTTTTCTTTTTTGTTTCTATTTTATTTATTATTATTTCACACTCTTTTATTAAATAATGTTCGTTCCTTTGTTGGGATTGAACTCAATCCTGTTCTGATGTTAGTTGTGAACTAATAGAATCTGAACATTTGAACAGGATCTGAAACTGGAATGTCTGGAAAACAGAATTTCAGTTTGAACACAGTTGGAACATTGCTGATAGAACATTAGATCCTGTTGGGATCAAATACAAATGTGTTTAGTATTTGTGCAGATTTCTGCTGGAATTCAATTCTTCAAGGAAATAATCATTAAAAAAAAGAAAAGAAAAGAAACCAATAAAAAATCACCTTTTTAACAGTATCATGATATTGTGATATATCATATCATGATCCTAGTATTGTCATTTGTATCGTATCGCCAGATTCTTGCCGATACACAGCCCTAATTACCAACAGATACACGGACTTCTCATCAACAATTTTAAGCTATTTATCACAATATTATCATTATTATTATTATTATTATTATTATTATTAGACAGTCTGTTGAACATGTTTCCTGACAGATTTTCACTTTAGTTCTTGTATTTTATCGTTAAATTAAACGGAGCTAAAGCAGATGTTTTACTTCTTATCAGGATCAGAAATAACCCGACCATGAACGCTACTTCTTCTTCTTTTTTTTTTTTGTCCTGAGTGCTTTGATAGTGCTGCAGCTGTGAAATTGTTTCAGTGTTATCTGTGCACGCTCTGCCACCGCACATTAATTGAATTACTCTGAATATATTCTGACTGTTAAATGCAGGAGGCGAAGCTGCAGCTTTAGCCCACGCGGTCAAATGCTAATGAGATGTGAGCGGCAGGCGGTGGTGGAGGTGGGGGGGCTGTTTTATGTCCCATGGGAGCTGGGGGGGGGGGGGGGGGGTTGCACCGAGCGTCAATTAGATTCTCAGTCACCTTGACCTGGTTTTCAGTGACAGAGTGCAGGATGGAAGGCAAGACCCCTCCCCGACAAACACAGCAAGAAAAAAAAAAAAAAAAAAAATCTGGGAAAAAACAGGACGTTGATCGATCGACACACAGCTGTTCTACATTTGGGACCGAACCCCCCCCCCCCCAAAAAAAACACTGAACTTCAAAGCATTTACAACTCCTCCATAATGAAAGATGCCTCTGAGTGAGCGCGAGGGACACGGCGCATGAATGTTAACGAGTTTTATTCGACACCAGACGAGGCCTAGCGCCGTTCACACCTCCACCACCCCAGGGCTGTGTACCGGCAAGAATCTGGAGATACCATACAAGTTGCAACGCTAGGATCCCGATATATCGATATATTATATATATATATATACAGATATATTCAATATTTTTGGTTTTGTGTCTTCTTTTAAAAGATTATTTCCTGGAAAAACTTGTAGTGCAGCGTTTGGATAAATAAAGTTGGAATGTGCAGCTTTACCAGAACAAAAAAAACCCACATACACAAATAAATAAATGTTTTATGGACATTAGAGTTTCAGATTCCGCTTAAATGTTCGTATTCTGTTGTGAAAAGAACAGATAATGTTCAGTCCCTGAATCATCCAACATCAGAACATTATTTTTGTTCATTCCCAATAAAAAAAGCTAATTATTTTAGTATCTGACACTGTTCCATCTTTTTAGACCCAATAATAAAAGGCAAATGTAGACAGATTTACCCCCACCTATTGATGACCTCAGATAAATGCAAAAAAAAAAAAATCTATATATTATCCTCTTACTCTGAGCCATCCCATAATTAATGAATTTATAATCAAATACTGGGTCCACAAATAGGACCCAAATATGGACTACGGAATACTGACCAGAGCATCATGGGTAATGTCACGTCCGTCCACCAGTAAAAGTTTTCACATACACGTGCTATTCCAAATCCAGTA